>NC_135516.1:8874198-9175698 GCF_051989575.1 Stigmatopora nigra
TCATAAAGATGTATACTTTTGTGCTATTCCCATGTAAAAAAAATAACCACCTTTAAAATAAAACATATCCGTAGAGGTCAATTCTGGGGCTCAATTACTCCCTGAACTCATACATTTTTAAAAATTGTAATAAGATACACAGAAATGATACATTTTGGGCTAAAAAATAATTCAAATGCAAGAAAATAGTTGGTTTTTTTGACGAAAAGAGGTTCCATTGTAATTGTAAAGGGTATTACTTTTGTATTAATGTGCACTTAATTTGCTTGAGAAGACCTTTTAGTGTTCAAACCCTGAAGTCTAAGTCGAGAAAAAGGAGCATGAATGCTCTTCACATTTTTCATTGACTTCCTGAAGGGTAAAAACGCGTTCCTTTACTAATGAGGGAAAAAGCTTGAGGTGCTGTCAAAACTCTGCAGAGGAAAGAAAACCTTTGAGGCACACGGGTGCAATAACCCAAAGATTTACTTCAGTGCGACCAAACTACAACCCAAGGGACAACTGTGTCCCATTTCTGTATTGACCCGCAGTAAATTATGTAAATAGAATTGAACACACCCCGCAAAATAAGCTTAAACTTATCCCACATTTGCCTTTCTCAGCTATTCATTTATAGTAAAAAAATAATACAATATGATAAATCCATATCATGGTTATTATTTGCTTGCCTTTTTTTCTGGCTATGTATTTTATCTTTGGAAATATAAATATAAACTGCAATATCCCTAAAGAACTGCTTTGAATTATATCCTTTTTATCAGATTTTAATCCTCAGTTTAACAACAAAAAGTAAAAAGGATTTAATTTGGTGAAAAATTGGGATTTTCTTTCATTTAAAGTCATGAATGAGTTTATCACCCATGTTGGAATGTGAAAGTAAGCCAAAATGTGGAGAAAATGCATGCAAGCACACAAGGAGAACATGCAAACTCCACCAGAAACGAGACAGAACCTTAAAATGGTGAGGCAGATAGATGTAAATTCTAAATTGTTGCTGTTTGTATTTGATCTCTAACACATTTTCAAATAGAATCTACAAAAACACTGATTTGTAACAACAACATTAGCTCACAATTCGAATGGCATTTGTAAACATTGTGACTTGTATGTATGTACATCATCCAAGCAGCATACGTACTATATAGCACTAGATTAAGCTTTTATAGAAATATCTATTTGCAACACATGAGACACACAACAACACTTTTTGCAGGTTCTCCAGTAATGCCAAATACCAATAAAATATGGAACAGCACTGGAAACATTCATTTCAACTGCATTGAACTGGAAAAATGCATTATTTTGGACCAAAAGAGTGAACAAATGCTTCAAAAAATCAAAAGCATATTTGACTTACCTGAGTGCCTTCCCTCTAACACTGATGAGAACTTTTTTAACACCATTTTTTTTGCAAAAACTCAACAATTGTTTGTGTAAGCTTGAATAAGATGATTTCCTGGTCAAACCGAACCTCCAGGGTCATTGTGGGTGGAGGTTTTTTCCTCCAACCAATGAGATTCCTGCAGAAAACAAGAATCACCTGACTGCAATCCACTGATTGCATTTCTAAAATACCAGATTGGTGGAAAGGTTTCCTCATGTAAGATTAGAATAATAAAAACCCCACACCCACTGTGGCCTTTTTGTGGAATAGTTTGGACATCCCAGCTTTAAAGCAACTAAACACAGCATTAAAAAATAAGAATGAAAAATAATGGCAGTGGATAAAAAATAATAATAATAATTTAAAGAGACAGTCTATTTTAAGACTGTTCCACATTCACGGTGGCAGCTGAAAGCATCTTGGCCACACAATTTGTTAGTTTTTTTTCCTTTTCCAAGTTTGGACATGGGGTGGGGGGCTCACATGACCGTTTCTCGCTCCTCCTCTATAATCACCACAGGTGAAGGCTTTTCCTCCTCAAGCACCTCCCGTGGCGTCGTTGGCTCCCCCGGCGCAGGGTGGAGCTCCTGGCCCGACGTCGGAACCGAGCATTCGGACACGGAGCCGTTTTTGATGTAACCGGGCAGATTGCGGTGACCGTTGACCGGCGCCGGGCCCAGACGGGTGGTGAGGTGGAGGGCGTGTGGCGCCCGTGCCGTCACGTTGGTGACGCTGGTGTGTGACACCATGGGGCCGTAGCTGTACGTGTTGCTGCCACTGCGTGCTTTCCGCTTAAAGTCCAACGCTAGTGTCCGGCGGCTCCATGACTTTTTGATCTCTGCTTGCACCTTTGAACACAAGGCCGCACTTTTATTAGCATTTGGCATTGGTTTTTAATAACATATTTTTGTTTGGAATCCTTACCTCGCCATTGCAAAAGCAGTATATGATTGCTACGAGGAATCCCTAGAAAAAGAGTGAAAAAAAACATACTTAAGGTTATTTAAAGTTGCCCTTTTGTCTTTACTCTGAAGTCAATTTCCATATTTTATTCTTGGAAAAACTCATGGCAAATATGAAGAGAAAAGAAACCTGATATGAGGCAGATTTCTTTTTATTTTACAGTTTCTCTGTCTAAAAGTAAACGGATTAATCACAAAAATCTTAACGTTTTAATTAAAATTTTCTAGTACGTTAATCATATTGTTAATTTCAATGAACTGTAATTACATGACTTCCTGTACCACAATTATCTCTCAAAGACAGTTTGAGTTTGTTTATTTAATAAATGGATAATACATATTAACATGCATCTACATGTTCATGTTAATTAACTTATCTATATATAAATAAATATGTTAGAGTAAAGCCAAAGGTTGATTTTTTTCCACTTTTTGTCAGGGCACTATTAAATCTTAACTTTAACAGTATAAGAGAATGTGCAAATATTAGGAAGCATGCGATACTTTGAGGCTCCTTAAAAGGCTTTACACATCTGGAAAGTGACAACTGTGGGTTCCTTTTGCTATATGTAAAGAAGTAGACGATAGTACACGATAAAACATTTATAACCCAAGAGTTTCTGTGAGTTAGTTCCAAATACAAGCAGTTTAGTAGGATTTTTTGGGGGTGTGAACAATCGTGGAAGAAAATGTACCTGGAAAGAGTTGAAGAGCATCTCGTAGTGCATTTGGATCTGCCAAGGGATTCCGGAAACCTCCGTGTAAGGCATGGCGTTGAATATGATGTAGTGCACGCCAAACAACGGCATCAACACCAACGTGGACTTTAGCAGTTTTCTGTAATTAATGAAATTTAAAATTTACAGAAGTAAATAAGAATGCATTTCTATAGTTTGGCCAGTCAGGCAAATACTGGCAACATTGTACTTAATATGATCGACTACTATTTGGACTCAGTGAATTCATTTTTATATAATTGTGTTTAGCCATTTGAAATCATAACTGAGATTGATCCAAAGTCTGGAGAAAATATCAATTAATGAGTTCTGGGAACATATTTGAGAAGACCCTTGTGGTGATGCACTCATGCACTGCACTGATGTCTCGGAAGTTGCTGACTTCAAGGTTTGGCTGGGAGAGAATATAATTAGCGTTAAACACGCCTGCCTAGGACTAAAAAAGCCCCAAACTGTGTGCCCTGCCAGAAAAATATACAGTCCAAACATGTGCATAAACACAAACTGGTTTAAAAGCCTGTTTATGTGTAGGTTTCAACACCTGTCATTTGTTTGTGTGTCTGTATAAAAATAGAGAAAAATCTTCTAATCTCTTAGGAAACTGATGCACTTTTTGTTCAAAGTTACACGCGGAACTCTTTTTAACTGGGAAAATTATATAAAAAGATCCTAATACATGTTTTTGAAAAAAATTGAGAAAGTACCAAGAAAGTTGGTCAGTGTCCAAAATGTTTAAAATCTTACAAAACCTATGCAGATATTTATCAAAACACATTAATTTACCTGTACTGTTGTCTGGTGTCACATCTTCCCGCATTGGTCTCTCGCAGTTTGGTTGCCAGGACTCTTATAATGTTTAAAAAAAGGACAAAATTGACCTGCAAAAAAGATAAACATAACATAAAAGAAGTATAATCCAAGGAAAGCTGTATGTAACACAACAGGAATTGGCCAAATGCTCTCATTTTCTTCCCGATGGGATTCCGTGGTTATTGTGGCGAGTAGACTCACCACGACAGCGGCAAGTATAGGCACTTGATAAATCCATTTCAAATTGCCGGCACTTAAGTCCCAACACCTGGAACAAGATAAACAAGAAAACTGATGGGGATTTGAAAAAAGAATGTGATCCAAGAAACTAAAGTGAAGGAGTAATGTGGTGCTCTCTCCAATTCTTTTCAACATTTGGTCTAATAATCCAATTAGATTTTTTTCTATTCCACCTCTCAAAAGAAGGAGCCTTTCTAGGAAAGAAAATTCAATTTACTCATCAGTCGATTTGAGTGATAAAGTCCATAAATGTCAAATAGTCACGCTACCAAAGAGGTTGTTATCACGCTTGGTTGGTTTGATTTCTGCTCGCAGGAGATTGAGACACTAAGTGGCTTCCCTGCTGACTAGGATGTTCCAGCAGACCGCATTGCTAGTGAGGCCCCCCCACACAACTAGGTATTCTTTATCATAATTTAGGAAACCCAATCGATATGTCTGTAAAAAAAAAAAAAAAGACACTTACTCTGTGTCCGCAAATGTTGCTCTCACTGTCGCCCAAATGCTTACAAACATAGCCGGCACACCTGCAAAATCCAAAAGAAATCTTTCTAAAAAAAAGGAAAGAAGCACTCCATGCAGATTGTTGTTTGTTTGTTTGCTCATCCGTGATGAAGATGGCCGACCACTGCATCCACATTGTATGCGCTGTGCTTGTGTCATCGATACGCACAGTGTGTACAATGCAGGTACAGTGAAGCCCTTATTGAACAATACTGAAAAATGAATGGCTAAACCTATTCATAATAGGATGACAATTACATCAACTCACCCCATCCAATTAGAGTAAAGCCCCAAAGGTATTTTCGGTCAGAGAAGAAGGTCATAAAGATGAGGCTGTGTAGGTACAGACCCTCAACCAGGATCCAGAAGTAGTTGGTCGCCAAGAAGTACATAAACAGGGTCACGGCCGCCTTGCAACCAATCTGCACCAAAGACGACAATTGAAGAAAATACCCAATTAATTTAGTTGACAGCGACACCTGGACAGTTTAATCAAAATTAAATGTTGAAAATGATACATCTGTAACCATTTGGGGATAGTAATGCAGCTTTGGGATTTGCCAGCTGTTAAAGAAGAAAACTAAGATACTTTGATGACAGTATTTAATTCCAATTAGTATTTGTCCTTGAACCATTATGGTGGAAGGCTGCATTTTTTTTTCTGTATCTCTCTTCCCAATTCGGTTACCTATTTATCATTGTCAGTGGGGTGTATTCACAGGGAAATGTTGACAAAAGGTAGCATAAGACAGAGATACATTATTGAGTCTGGCTGGCTTTACATCAAAAACCAGGTTACAAGATTGGTCGATATCTTGATCTTTACGAGTGACTCATGTGAAGGTGTTTTTGTGCAGTGTTATTATCAGAACCTGCCTTCAACAGACCACAGAACGTACGCACTATCACAAGGGAAAATATTTGGCAACACAAATAAACAACACACAGTCTGACAATCTAACTTTTCAAGGAAAAGAACTGAAATCTGACATTTGCTCAATCTAATCTTTGTGAGAGTTCATAGATGCACCTGATATTCAACTGCACGTTCTACTACGGTGAGGATAAGATAAGAAATAAATTGTGTCTGCGGAATGGTCTATTTAACTTAATGTGCACTTGTAATGACAATGAGCGGAAATCTCAGGAGAGATAGAGAGAGAGCTGATTTGGTCAACCATTGATTCTGCTCCAGTTGTGTTTCCCCTTGCAGCTTGTTGCCTTGTTGTCACGTCGCTCTGTAATTAGAGGGCACTCGCTACTGATTACTGATGGCTCTTGATTGTCTGCTGTTATTTTTCACCTTGCTCCATTGATTGTGTATATGGAAGCTGATCAGAAAAAAAACGGGATGTGTACACAAACGGTACATATCAAGTGCCCAAATCAAAGTCATATAATGCCTATATGTATTTTTTTTTTACTATTTCTATGAACAGTAAATGCCATTTCCATTTCAGGGGGTCACATTCCCGAGACCCCTTGTAATAAGAGATGGTCTGTAATATAGAAACATCTAATTTAAACATAATTTTCAAAACATAAGTGCACCCTAATTGTATTCAATTTCTTGTTCATTTAAATGTCAAACCACCAAAGATGTATCATGTGACACAAATGAAAAGCACTGCTTTTGACAGTACCACACTTTACTTTTTAATCTAATAAGTGATTAAGCAATTTGGTTATTATCAAGAAAATTAGCTTCTTACAATGTGAACTACACTTTAGGAATAAAAAAAAGAACCGTGCAACTATTGTTGTCTTGTAGAACCCTTGCACTCAAATTTGTAGTCAAGGGATGAAATAAGGAATGAAGATTATTATCATTACTATAGCAGCAGGGATTGATTATATAGGGAGAGACATTTCATTTGGATTCACATTCTTTGATGTAAGGAGACATATGAATACATTTAATTATCAAATAAACAGCTGTCTCACACTGGTTTCATGTTAAATACCTTTTTTTGTGATCGAGAAAATCTAGTGAAGGCATTAGGCAGATTATTAGCTTCCATATTCATGCATGCATGAAAAGCACACAGTTTAAAGTGTAGTTCTGGAGAGGGTGTGAAGAGAAGGTGGTGTTGGGCTAGGGGGGTAGAAGGGAAAGCCAAGCAGTGCCAGCCAGCATCGTGTAAATGCTTGGCACACGGACAGAAAAGCATCGTTTATTTGCTTCGACCCTGGAAAAGTCAGGGTGAGACGTTACAAAAAACTTCCTCCTTTCCAAGCTCAATGCTTCACACCTCTTACTCAACCGAAATACTCACCTTTCTGATCTCATTTACCGAAGTTTACGGACTATAAGTGACCCTTTTTTATAGTTTTGCTGGGTCTGACACTATTTTGTTTCCTCTCTTTAACCACTGACAGCCTGTTTTAGTTGTTTTTATGCAAATGTTATGTGAAAACCTGTTAAAAGATGTCTATTTGACCTGTTGCTCTCCATTTTGTTACTTTATTGTATGTTTGTGCTATTGTTTCCTCACTGGTTGCTGGATTAATGTAACAATAAACTCTAAAAAAACTATTACTTTTAACAGAATAATTGAATTTTGTCACACAGAACGAAAGACAGTTCTTAATCTTCGGTTAAATACTTACAAAATGGGCTTTGTTGGCTGGAGGAGCTTCAGTGATGGACTTGAGTTCCTCCACTGTGACTCGCTCCACATCTTCCAAGGCAGATCCCGAGTACAACACGACGTCCTTGACAAAGATGCTTACGGCTCTCAACATGTAGGATACGAAGAGGTGCATGTGGATGTAATTTCTGGTGCAATGCAGACGTCTAAGAGCAGAAAATAAAGGGATCATTGACTTGGATGCAACTATGGAAGTGGGACATCAATGCATCAATGTTAATAAAATAGCTGATCCATTCAGATTGACATTGTAGCAAAAACATCAAACAAAGATCGTTGTTGGCGGAAGAGAGATTTACCATTAAATCAACAAAACGTTTGTATGAGAGGCCGAAATAACACATTCTCAATGCTTATTGTTGATGACCTCTGATGTAAATGATTAATTCTAACCACTGAAAAATGTGAATGTCTAAAATATTGACTAAAAATGATCTTGTGCACTGACAGAGAAAATCCCCATGTCAATAACGCTAGTACCGATAGAATCTAAATTCTTTGCCAGTTTGAGTTCAAAATTTGACAAGCCAGCCTATTGATTGGAAACATTGAGCGACAAGCAATCAAACCCACACTTCCCATCTGAGAAAGCCATGCATTAATGTGAAATATCATCTATTCCCTGTAAGGGGGAAACAGTTGGGAGTGCCATCGTCAGCAAGTCGACTTGTTTGAAGAAGGACGTGGGCTGGAGTGATTCTCCAGAATGTCAGATGGGCCCTTGAGAACATTTTATTAAACTCATTTGGCGTGTACATATTGCCTGGTTCCACAGGGGTGTGATCCTGAAGCCTTCCGAATTCTCCTGTTGACATTTCTGTAACGTCCCATTGCCTCTTTCCATCCAAAAAGGACTGACAGTTATCAGTATTCTTAATGTTACTCACTTTTGCTTATTTATTTTTCTATAAAGCCAGTAGGAATATATTTTTAGATGCCCAACTATAGATGGACAACCACATTTTATCTATTCAATCATCTTTTCAATTTGAATTCTGCATGAAAACAAGTTGTTGGGAATTGACTGTTGTTATCGACTGCAGGCTATTCGGAACCCCGTAGGGTTATCGGAATGTGCTATTTGGCTATTCAGAGGTACAAGTGCCTGAGTGTATGAAGAAAAAAAATGGGGTGAGATGTTCTGTTTTATGCCACTTCCACCCTTCATCATATTTTAAATGTTGGCCACTTTGTGACCTCTTCAATGGAGTTGGTCATTTCTGCCAGTTGCCTAAATGTCAGGTAAGAAAAGATGCCGGAGGCACAAGCAACTTTAGAGTCTTCTAAAAGTCAAAGGCAGCATCTCAAAGGGTGCCGTATATTATGCACGCTATGCCATAACACAGAACATTGCATGAATGTAATCCTAGGTGGGAAACGCCAAAGCTATTGTTGATTTTCAGTTATCTACGAGACTACAGGTGTCAGAGTGGCCAGATCATGTATCTTGACTTCATGTTTTATGGGAAAAATCCAAATGAACATTATAGATTAACAGAGAATATTTACCTTAGAAAAAAACAATTGGATGCATATCTTTTAACAAAAAAAATCAATATAGCTAGTTTTTTGTTATCTTTTCATCAAAATGCAATGTTTATATTCTTATATATATATTCTGTATTTACTGTCTTTCCTAGTGATGTCACCTACAAAATAAAATGCCTCAAATGCTTGAAGACATGTATTAGCCTGGAAACAATAGCCTATATAAGGTTTTTTTATTTTTACACCTACATATTCCATAGCACTAAACACCCATTTTTGCCACGTGCTTGTTTTGTAAAAGAGAAATAATCCACTGTATAGATTTAATACTAATAATTTATCATACTCTGACACCAGAACGTCCCATTTTTGTTTCTCTTCAAATGATCCCAAACATCCAAGAGAAAAAAACATATTGAAAAGATAAAGTGGAAGGCAAAGACACAGTGACAAACAGCGATAACCCACCGAAAATATCCCAGGATAACCACAGCAACAATGAGAGAGCCAAGCGAGATGGAGTAGCCTACTGTGTAGATGAGGTACAAGCGATGAAAGACATCCTGTTGGGAAAAACATCATTGGTTAGGACAACATGAAAGCTCAATGCGACTGCAGTAAACAAACCAAAAATCCCTATTACAATCAATGGTGTCTATGCTTTAATGCTGTATAACTATTGCAGTGAGAAAAATGCGTATGATCTTAATTTTCCACATTTACGAAACCTTGATGACAGCCATATGCGTCCATTTAGAAAATATGTAGCCAAATAAATGTTGTTTTCAACCTTTAATACTTTTAAGCACTATCATTTAAGCCATGAGAAAAGTGTTTTTTTTCTGCCTGTGAGAAAACCAATGTTTTTATTCGTCCTAATCTCCGAGTTTGCAGTTGATTTAAAGGAAGACTTGTGGAAAGCCAGTAGTTACTTCTATTTTTCAAACTATGCTGACAGATTACTAATTCATACTTGCAAACTGCCTTACACGTATCCAATTGATGCTCGGCAAGATGAATTTGCCAGATTACACACTCGGCTCTCTATCCGTGAGGGGACTTAATGTCGAAGTGAAAATAGAAGAAAAGGTTGATCAAAAAAAAGGCTTTTTGATAAGAAAGAACCTGAAAGTCCAAATTGTATCCTGTCAAACATGCCAGATGCACATTGCAATCATGACGGTGAACCACGACCGTAAAAACCCATCATCTATGCCGCATTTAATTGATACGCTTTGCTCCCTGCAGGATACTGAATCTGTACTATGAAAGAAACCTATTTAATACATTGCAAATGCACATGGCTGGACACATCCTGTGGACTCTAACACAAGCAGTAATTCCATGAAGCTTCAATCTAATCTTTTAAGCCAAGACCATTATTTCCCCCAATTAAAATGTTCTTTGTTTGCTGTTGCTATTTATTTACTTCGTGGTGAAGCTTTAAATCTCATTATACTTGTATAATGACAAAAAAGCCTTTAATTCAATTCAATGTTCAGCTCCTTGCTGTCAACCTCATTGTTAAAATGCTTTAACGTTTTAAGTATTACCAGTTAAGCCTTAAAATGGGTTAAAAATGTTTGACTAATTAGTATCTATCCATGGATAATAGACAAACTAGCATTCTGGCAATTTAAATACAGACAATGGCTATATATATATATATATATATATATGGTGATATACATATAATTAACTTTAAAATGGGTAAGGAGACTTTTTAATGCTTCTACTATGAATCAAGTTTGGTACCAATATATATCAGACAATTAGTTATAATGCATTCTATTCAGAATAGGAGGAAATTCTTCAAACGAGGGAAAAAGTCAAAGATTAAGTAGAGTGTGAGACTTGCCTTTTCTTGACTCTGGTTGTAATGATAGAGGAATTTGGCACATTCACTATAATTGGCCCATGTCTTGTTGTTTGCCGCGGAGATCTCCCACGTGCCGTTGCCGTCGCATCGACGGTACGCTCGTCCTACACAGCAATTACAACAACCTTAATTATCTTTTTCTAAATCTTAATGAAAATAGAAAGGATTGTGTACACATGACCCAGAAAAGACACATTTGTTCATTGTCAGCGTTTCCTTATTTGTAATTAAATACCAAATGCTTGATAAGATTTTTATTTATAGCTCTTTTGGTAAAGGAAGCAAAAAGTTTTAGTTTCAGCTCTCCAGTTTTACAATTGTGAGTGTTAATGATGGCAAATGTGCGGTCAGATTCTGATTGTGAAGTGAACCACACTGATTTAGAATAATGAGGAGGGGGCATGCTTTGTTTTCTCTTTGTCAGGTGGTGGTTATTTTTAAAAAGGTTTGCACCCTATTTTAATAAATAAATGACAATTTCCTCACAACCACACACAACTGTTAAATTCAAACAATAATATCTCGACCTATATGCTTCTTCACTGTCTAAACATCTCAAACTAATCGTCCTAGTAGTTTCTTTCTCCTTTATTTTCCTTTTTAAATTCATTCAGGTAATTGTATTTCATTCATATTGAATTCCTACTGCATTTTACAATCACTAAGAAATAGTATTATTATATTCTCCATCTTGTTTTAGGTATGAAATATACCAGTTACATTATTTCCACTGATAATGTTTTTTTTTTTTATCAAAGGTCAGCTGTGATATAATAAATGGTGCAAATTATCGTTTTATTAAGGAAGGAAAAGGAGCCCTAACCCAGCATCTATTTTTACTTCTATAAAAAAAAAACCTCATTTGACACAACTAGAGGTCATTGCCATCTTGTTCAGAGGTAATATATGTAAAATCAAACAGCGAATTTTAATAAGTCCACAGTGAGAAATGTGCAGAAATATGGAGATCAAGGAAAAAAAAAAGTGACAAAGTGACCGACACTGTTAGGGCCATAAGAATTATTCTACTAAATCAAAGCAAATGGACAGAGATTCCATTTTTTTAAAACTGTATGCTTCAAGTGACACATTTTAGGTCCAGACATTGGAACCCCAGGATGAATGAATTATTGTTTTAGAAAGCATGGCTTGCAGCCAATGAGTTGACTTTATATTCCTATTTTCGGGGATTGTGCTTTCCCAAGACAATTTAAAAAAAAAGAAAAGGAAAATCTATTTGATGACTGTAGGGTCGATCTTACCTCTGTGGTTGAAGTCATAGATGTACTCCGGACATGAGGTGGACACAAGCTTTCCTGCAAAACTTTCTGGCCAACACACAATGCCATCCCATTCTGGTGTGCAATGACCATCTATGGAGACAACAGCAGAGCAAAACAGCATCACATCCTAAACAGTTCTGAACAAAAGCAGCAGTGTGTACGCTTTTAAAAAAATGTGGCGCACATGAATGTACTTTACAGAGTAAATGAGCAACCTTTTACTGCACTGTGGGTCATGCAGAGAGCACTCATTGTTTTCGGCCCAGTACGATGCAATTAAGACTTCCGATCATGGTATTTTATACATGCTGAGTTGTTCTGACTAACTGATTTTCAATGAAAATAGTGTGGCACTAAATAACAAATTACGCAGTGTGGGACCATTCTCTTGCAGAAATTCAACTGGCAAAATACCTTAGCTAACCCTAACCAATATTAAATTTATTTCAATTTTAAAATCTTTACACCAAAAATTTAAAATAATAATAAAATGCAAGCTATTTTATTCCTATTTTTCTTTAAAGGTTAACATTCAAACTTTTGCCCTAACATAAGCCCCCCAAAATACACACACACACACACATGCAAAATTCCTGTATCATTCATAGAGCCTTAACCCCATTCAAAATAATTGTCGTCAGACAGAATGACCACAGGCCTCTGATAACAACATCCCCACTCCCTCCACTCCACCTCAAATTCTTTGGAGTATGGTTTGGCACTCAAATCATGCCATTATTTAAAACATCTGCCTAACTTTAACCACTAATAACCAGCTTGGGATAAAACCAAAAACGATGCCTTTTCTGCAGTCCATCTTTTCAGTTCCCGCAATCAAAAAAGGGGACTGGGGGCACACATTAACCACATTTTTCTCCTAACTGAATGAAAAAGCAGATTTTATGGTATGCCTCCCTAACCACACATCCTGATCTCTTACTATAGGACCACCAGCAATGAGTCTAAATTAGACACTGATATACTACATGCATGTACTGTCTATTTATATACTGTATACTGTACATACACACCCTATAGGCAAATTGACCACAATGTAAACAAAGACGAGACTATAAAGGAAGTCTGGTATTATTGATGCAAATGGACCTGACACCCACGGTGTGATTTTAATTATGACTCGCAGATGTCAAAACAGCTGCACTTTTCCCCCCGTTAATGTTATTCTATGCACAGACCACAAACTTTGGCTATTTTTCACCCAAAGCGAGGTCTGAGGCATCGATCCCACTTCCCACCACAATGTCATCCCAGCTTCCCCCTAACGCTAGCCTCAGTATGTTTTCTCTCAATGAGAAGCTTGTCTGGGTGTATTTTGAGTACAAATAACAAGAGCATACAGTAAAGAGAGAAAAACAGTTGATATAATACAGACAGTGTTTTTATTCCTGAGCTATCTAGATCAGCGTATTAAGGCAGCTTGGTGTAACTTTAAGTAAATCTATTTGGATTTTACACATACAGATGCAGAATAATGAAAAAACTAAATTCATTAGATACCTTCCCTGTTATTGAAGAAGTTAAAAGCTATTGCTTTGTTGAAGTGAATAGAGGAAAGTTTAACACGTGTTACTATACTGACCTTTATGGAACTATAAAGTTCAGTAGGATTAGATGTACGATCCAAACTGCTCACTATCCAATGACCATGTACAGTGTAACACACACTACTAATATCACTAATATCTTTGTAGTCCAATGGACTATTGATCTGTTTTGCAGCTACTGAAGGGCTATGATTACCTTGTGCAAAAAAAAAAAAACACTGCCATGACATCAAAAGCGCCTAAGTAGGTGGCAAGAAAAGAAAATGCAGAAATAAGTCCACCCTCATCCTGTAAAAAGCTTGAAAAACTGCATAATCACCGCAATCCACTGGGTGTTCCGCACTTTTCAAGGCCACACCACAAAGCAACAACAGAAAAAGAACACACTGCATAACTTTGGTCAAAGCTCCTAAAAACAGTCCAACATGTCCGACGCCTTTCTACCACTTTAGGGTAAACACTTACATGGATCACCGGGAAAGCTTTCATTGGACATGACTTTTTCACGCTTGTCACTGGGTGAGACCGACTTTATGGAAATGTGTGAAGCATTTCCTGTTGTATATTGATTGACAAACTATGTACGAGACAACACAGTAAATGTTGATGTTAAATCAAAATGGCAGGCTTCACGGACTCAAAAAGTAATGTTAGACTTTAAAAATTCTGAGAGATAAACGTGTAATATTAATTTTATTCATTTCCTATACCACTTATCCTCACAAGGCTCAGATAGGGTGCTGGATTATTCGCCAGATAACTCAATTCAACATAAGTATGTGTTTCTGAAACAGTATTTAAGTACTTATACCACTTTGCCTCAGTTCTTGCAGTATTTCGTCATTTTTCACCATGTTTTAAGCTTCTATCTCACCCAATCCAATCCACATAAATTGTGAATGAGCAGTAAAGAGAACTATATTTGAGCTTGAACAAAAACAGTTTAAAGAATTGTTACGTAAATGCTACTTTGCAACAGGATTCATGTAGATGTGCAACATTGAAGACCTTTAATGGGGTCATTAAAAGCGAAAAGCCGTTAATCGTGCAGAAACAGGAGCATGCGCTACGTGTTTATCCATCCATAAAAAAAATATAACTGCGAGGGGGACGTATGTTTCATTAATCAGGTAAAATATTAATCACGACTCTCTTAACTATACGCGTAAATGAGGTCAGTGAACAGTGGCGCATGGCACATGAGCATCTTGTTTGAACATTCTAACCCTCATTAAATGGGATCATTTGGGGTTGGCAGCATAATATTTGCTAGTAATGTACATTTATTTCTCAACAAAAGACTATATGTTCCAAGAGTGAAGCATCACTAATATGTCTGTACATAATATTTGCTCACCTGTACACAAAAAATGAAAAAAGAAAGCATTTCTGAGGTGAAATTAAAAGTTGACTGTGTTCATATTTAATCAACTAGCTGCTATTGCCCAAACTGGGAGTTGAATAACTCAACTTTTGAATAAAGTTTTCTTAAAAAGACGTATTTCTCCCTTTAAAACTGTCATTTTTCTCCTTGTAAAATTGCACAAAGACCACATGTATTAAAATGATTTAAAATAAAAAATGTTAGGAATTAAATTCCTAGTAAGAAAAACATGATTTTATATCGAAATTGTAAATGAATTGTTTCACTGCTGGTGCTTTTAAAGTAATAATTACAAAATAAATGCCATTTTAACTGGCAAATATGTTTACTAAGAGTCCCAAAGTGAGTCCTCAAGTGTGACACGAAGCCTTGCAGTCAAACTGAAACCGTCAGGATGGATTAAGTGGGCTGTTGGTCAGATGAGCAACACTCATGCACACGCACGTGTAGGCTTACCAACACGCACTCTGATGGCAGTGGATCTTAAGTATATTTAGAGAATAAACACGTCAGTATTATTATAGAGGCCGTTTGGCGCCTACAGTCGTATTTTTACAATTTCATTTGAGTTTCTTGGATATTACTCAAACCCATCTTTGGAAGCACCACACAAAACCTTTTGTTTCCATATTTCCTGGAAGCAAATATTTAATTCCATGTTACATTTATGTGAGGTCAATCACTACGACCGCAATTTACTTGGAGCTAGAGGGGGCACATATTCTTGGTTTGGCCATGATAATACCAAATATTCTTTAGAACAATTGGGTGAATAGAAAAAAAAAACAGTCCTCAGACACTGTCAATATACAAATAATCATCCCTAGGCAATAGCATAAGGAAAGCAGATCGGCCATTGATTGAAATCATAAAAAAAATAATAGAACTTCCACATAATATTAAATGAAAATCGTGTATGAGAATCAAAGACAGGAAATTGCTTTAGCTGTGTCAAATAGCTGTGTTAACTGGGGCAAACAAGAGGAGCAAAGTGGATTTTTTTCAGGTAATTGGCTGTCATTGATAGTGAGCGACACGGTAAATTGCCATCATTGGCAGTAAACGACTTACGTAAAGTGTTTGACACGGAAATCCATGATGTTTACACCTTAGTAAGTTTTAATTCAAGAGCAAGTCATTCAAAATTATTGTTTGGAGAATTTTCCCTAGTCAGAATTTATTACCAAGGTTGTATTTGTCTGGTGGTGTAGAGTTGTAAGCATTTTTGCCTGTGATTGATATAATAGGCAAGTCTACAAAAAAGTACTATTTTTTTATTTTTTTATGATGCCAAGCCATCTCCAGCTGTCACGGAATTATGTCGCTTTTGTGTTTCCATGTTAAAAATCCAATTTTAGATACAGTGGGTGTGCCAGAAGACTGAATGAGATGAAAATGTGCATTGATGAAAACTGAGAAAGCACTGATACTTCAAAAAAGAGATACAAAAAAAGAATTAAGAATGAACAGCTATGTATTTTAGAAACTTTTCTTTCATTTCTATAAACTATATGACTCATTGCCCATTATTTTATACTCAGTATCATTATTTCATCATGCCAATCTGATTTTTTTCATTACATTTGACTGTAGCTATGTATTTATATTTAGCATTGCCATTTTCAATGAATACGCTATTGATTTAAAGGATCAAACTACTAATCCTTTTTGGCTCTTTCTATCTACATTAATCACGATTGCTTATTAGTTTCTGGATCCAAAACTCCCTGCAGTTCACTTCCTCATGTCACATAATGTGTCTTTACCCATCATTCTATCAATTTAAGCTTAATTCCATCTGGAAGAAGCTTTGATCGCAATGGTCAAATCAATAAGAAGAAAAAAAGTTATCATTCCACCTGCCGGGAATGTGTCACAGTTTTCTGAGTTAATAAAGGAGAGAGAAATCTACTTCATGAAAATCCAGCCAATGGTAATAAACAAGGATTAATAGTAGATTTTTTTTTTTTTGCACTCGGCGATACTGATGATCCTATTGGCAGATGGTCTAATAGAAATTGAGGACCACTTAAGATTTTCATGATGATGAAAGAATAGAGAGGATGGATGTCCTTCTAAATTATACAATGTTATTATTTGAAGATGCCTTCTAGTTTGATTGACATAAATAACTATGGACCACTTGAGATTTGTCATACCATTATCATTATGATATGTTTTGACATGCCATGTATATTCCTGCATCATGTTTAGGAATACTCAAAACAATTTTGATGCATCCTGTAGCAAAGAAATATATATAAAAAAAACATCTATTTAACATTCAACTGTAGTACAGTCGAGAAACGAATCAATTGTAAATAAGAGCAGAGCATAAAACTTATTTACCTCCAGTTAAAATGGTCTGGACAGTGAGTGAATGAGGATTGGCCACTTACCAGGTAGCTTGCCCTGCCTGGACTTGACGAGGCTTTCGCACTTGTGCCTTGCTTTGAAAAGCAGCGCTATCTGCTCTTCTTTGGTGAGTACGTCATCCGCATGGGCCTGCAGAAGAAAAGAGAACAAATGTCATCGTTATTTAGAGGACTACTAGTTAATAGTGCAACATAAGCACTGAAATTTACCAGCAGTATGATATAAAATATATACAATTTCTTTCTCTGTCCCCTTGGGGTTTTTTTTTCACTGTTAGACAGAAAGTTTCTATGTTTCAACTTGGGTCAATATCATTTTTTTTTCACAAATCCATCATATTGATCTGTCTTCTCGTGGGTCTTTCATTTTGACAAATGGACCAATCTTCAGTGATGAATTGCAACGTCATTTTCTGATGTATTTCTTACATAAACATAAGTCTCTATAAAAGTAAAATATTGCAAGAAGGTAATCCAATTTGTCAGAAGTGTCCAAATGTTGAACGAAACGCTATATTTTGAATTCATATTTTCTCTTTCATAAAAAAAAGACTTTTGCTTTTGCCTTCATATCCATAAGTGAAGGTGACCTTTAATCCCATCTGACAAGGGACAAAACCTAGTTGTTTTTTCTCCCTCCTAACAGCGAGTTTGAGAGTATGGTCGCTCCAGGTGGAGTGTTCTATCAGAGGAAACATGTCGTCTCTAATGCTCTTCTTGACAAGCTCAACATTTGCCCTTGAGATTTGTCTTTAGGCCAAAAACACATTAAAAGGCACCAGTCGTTTTGACCTAGCGTGTCAAGAAGCAGGGCCTTGAAAAAAAAACATGATTGGAGCCCCTATCTGCAGGATTTGGTGTAGTTCAATTGAGAATTACTCAAATTTAGTCATGCATCAGGGCAGTAGAAAACTAACAGTAAATACACTAAGGCTTCATTAAAATGAATAGTATAGATGTATACCATATTTCCTGATTTTGCCCCTTTTAAATCAATAATTGTAATTTTTTGATCATTTTTGTCTGTTTTTTGTTCAAAAATTATTTTGTAAAATCTAAAAATATATATATATAAAAAGCTAATAGAAACATTGTTTTAGATCTATAAAAAAATGGGTTTTAATCCAGTTCTTTTAATCAATTTATAGAAAAAAAATCTAAATGTAATATCTAAAATGGTCCAGCCCACATGAAATCAAGTTGACATTAACGTGGCCCGCGAACCAACCCGAGTCTGACACCCTTGCACTAAGACATTATTATTCAAGTACTAAATGAGAATGCAGTTGTTATTCTTTTTTTTTTCCCTTTGGTCCGGCAGAAAACCTGAGCTTCAGGACATCCATAGTCTCATCAGTGTAGGAGTTTCTATTTCACAGAGAGTCTTTGTGAAGAAAAATCAATTTTATTGCTTTGCCCTTCTGCAATGTGCATTTACATTGTGATGGGAAATCTATTTGGGCCCGAGGTGATTTTGTCATACTGAAGGGGACTGAACAAACAAAAACAGAAGGTAATGAGGTGCAGAGCAACATAACTGTTTTTTTTATTTTTAAATTAGTGAAAAATGTCTTCAATGAACTTTCAAAATTCATGACGATTGAAGGAAGATAAACTTTTAATATCGTGTGGTTACAGGCGTCAATACTGTGGAGCTCTGCTACTGCTATTGAAATCCAATATGCAATTTTAGAATCCATATGTAATTTAAAAAAAAGTGTTGTCTTTTAGAACCTATAGATATACTACAGATATATACCCCAAAACGTCCTGGGAGTATGGTTTAGGTTTGGATAGAATGATCAATAAAAGATTCCATAGCATTTTTAGGTGCACTTGAGGAAAACTGATCTACTACTAGAGGTGCTTTAGAGAAGATTGAAATTATGATTGTAACAATTATCCTACTCTTTGCTTATGTTTTTCATCGTAGCTCTGAAAGTCACAGTGTGTTTAGTCCCTCAACGAATTGAGAAACCCATGCCCTAATTTCGAGTCTTCCACCAACTCTGCAGTGCAAAATACCACAATGCGTCAATCCCAGTCGCCATCCATGCTATTTTCAGCCTGGAAATAAAGATGGCCATTCTGCCACTGCCGCTGAATACTCTCCACATAATGGAGACGCTCATGGTCCCCCCCCCCCCCAGTAAATAACCGCATGCGGAATAACATTCGACCGCAGGCGAACAAGGATAGTTGCTACTTGTTGACTGTGCTCAGGAAAGTCAATATAGAATATTCCACAGCCGAGTTCTGCAGACCCACTCGCTATATTTTCACCTGTAGGAAAGCTTAGAGTACTTCAGTGGAAGATCTCACTTGTGCTGATTTAAAAGTTCATCATTGCATTGATTCCTTTGTTATGTTATGAAAGGAAACAAATGAGATGTTACATTCTGAATGTGAGCACTTTAATCAACGTTATGTGTTTCTTAGTGAAAGTTCAAATTTATAAAGAACAGCTCAACAGGGGTTTAATTTTCCACCCAGGGAAATTAATATATGCGTATATAATGCATCTAGCTCAAAGTTATTCATTCATTTTCCGCACTGTTTATCCTCACAAGGGTTGAAAGGGGTGCTCGAGCTTATCCCAGATAACTATAGGCACCAGTTGGGGGATATGAGACTTAAATGTCCAAAATTAGGGGATGGTCACGATTGCTAGGATACCTGGTGAGTCCTAGGAGGTTAAAAAGTTACTTCATGGTAGGAGTCCAAAGTAATTGGCACATTTTGTAGAGTAGAATTTAAATTCTATAAGCATAGTATATTATTGCAGCAACATCTCAGGGCAAAACATAACAATGGGCCTTGAAAATCAAAACTATTGGACATAGTGCTCCTGCGTGGATAATTAAACTTGTAGGAATGTAGTTAAATCCACTGTTATGTGGACAGTGGAAAAAGTGTTGCTACATTAACATGAATTGAAGATGACAGACAGCGAGAATATTTGAGTAGAATCAGCCGATGCCGATTATATTCGTGACCTTTTGGGTCAAAACCGTTATACATTTTTCAGTCAGCAGTATTTTTCATATCTAAATGTCATTTCTTTGTGTTGATTACACATTATTGCCATGATTTGAATCCAGTAATGAACTCTTCCGTGCAGGTAAGCAAAGCATGAAATGATTGTGGAAACACAATGTATAAGGGCATGTGTTGCTCTACTCTATGAGATTACTAATGGCAGTTTAACAAGCACTTCACGCATATAAACAATTATTTTATGGCATGATGGGAAATTGGAGGGGGGAGAAGTTCACAATTATACCGTTTGGCTTCAATGTATAATTATTAAAGCTATGTCGTTACTTGGCGCTTGGGGAATTTGGCAGCCTGAGTAACTTCCAAGTAAAGATAGGGTCAAAAAAAATGATTGCAGACACACTATGGCACCGTGTTTATCACTTAATTCACTCAATGCATGGCCTGGTTCCAGGCTATTTATCAATTATTCCTGCATGGAATTGTAATTAATTGTGTAGAATTGGCATTCACCCTATGATTGAGTAAACAAAGGGAGTAACAAACACTATTTTTACTGCAACAAAAAGGCATGGTTGACACTGATAGTGGTAGAGTGTCATTGACTTCAATGTATTTTCACATCTGGATGCCATAATCACAATTATCCAAAGTAGAAGAGATTTAATTATGCTTTACACAAGTTTTAGATGAAAGAATTGCTATACTGGTATAACTCATTTGAAATTTAATGAGAACAAGCACTATCGGAAGTTGCAAAATTAATGCACGAGGTGCACTTTAAGGGAAAACTGCTTACAACGGTGTATCATGTAACGTTTGGAAAAGAAGATGCAAGGTAATGAGCCTGATTATTTTCTACTAAGTTCTCCACCTCCGCTGGCACACATCCAAACCACTAGAGTCAACATGGCCTTTCGCGGGGGGAGAAACATCCACATTCTTATTTACTATATTTCATTTCAAAACACAGCATTCTTTCTGTGATTTTCACAACGAGCCAAAATAAAAATGTACCGTGTACACACATTTTTTTTTCTTCTTCTTTTCATTGGCTACTCGCGAGAATACAAACTCTACTTGAATAAGCCGCAAGTTTCTACTTTTCTGCATGCGCAAACTGTGGCTTGATGACTTAAATGCTCTATAAGACCAATATTGAGAGAAGTGTATTTAGGATCTATGAGTATTGCTACTGTATACTAGACTCGCCATTCTGACCCATGGGTATTACAGTTGGATGGTAACACAACGCTGAAATGATTTTAGCAAACAAACCACGGCAACTAATAAGACTTTATTTTAATCCAAGGGAAGAAAAACGTCTGTCAAAAAGTGGAAATGTGAGGATGCCACAAGTCCTGATTGGGAACGCCTGTACATTTTGAATGTATACGAGTCGTCCTCGAGCAACTTGCGGTTGACCAAATTCATTTCCTGAATTTCCCCACAGTGAATACAAGACGCTGGCGCTTTGTAACATCCATTTTCTACGGCAAACATGAAGCATAACTGCCAAAAGCATAAAAAAACAATCTTGTTTTGTGTCCCAAACTCATCATAATCCTGTCAAAGGGGTTGTTTGATTCGAGCTAAACACTCACGATAACTGCAGAGTTTGAATAAGCAAAAAAAAGAGATATTAATAAAACGGACAGATTTCTGGCATTAATATAACACTTGTCAAGCTTCTTTTATTTTTAGCTTTGGAGGATTATGGGTCGATGTGATCATTTACAGTTAATGACACCATTGGTTACATGGAAAAAAAGGAGAAAACGCTTCTGTGGCTTTTAAACTCGTATATTTACAGACCATAATCTTCATAATCCTCATCTATGTCCATAATCACTCATCCGTGACTAAGTTTACAGCCTTATTAATGCGACCTCGTGCATGGTTGCACAATGCTCCATTATAATATGAAGTATTCTTACATAACCATTCCTAGCTTTTAAATTCCCAAAAGCTTGACCCATACTTTGTCGTATTAAATCTCTTCTACAATATCAGGATAGACTTTTTTTTTCAGTTTTAATTTGACAAAGCGCCCCAGCTGCAGCGGCTTGGTGCGCACACATTGTTTCCATCTGGGACCGCGCTTCAGTCTGGCGAGCGACGGAGGGTATAATTAGGGGCTAAACGCCGCTTTAAGTCAGAATGAGGTCTGCGAGCATTTCTAAAGGACAACCAGTCTTTTTTGCGGCCTGCGGTTTTTATCGTCAAATGCAAATTGCAGCGTTGAAGAGGAGTGGCACTGACTCACATACTTCGTAATATCCCGGAACTGAAAAGTTTTAACCACTGCCAAAGCGTCTAAAGTAACATTCACGTTGTTTTCTCTCTCTCTCTCGATAGCCCAGTGGCCACTAAAAACAAGATCCGTCCCAGCTATAATTTAACTCCGTATTTTGCAAAAGTACAAGGCCCGAAACCCCCCCGAGACCCTGCATTGAATGTATGCCAACAACAAGGAAGTCAATGTTAGCCCATGCTCCAAAGAATGGCAAATGACCAAAATAAGTACATTAAACAAACATTTGACTGTATTCCCATAATAGAGGTGCTTTACAGCGACCAGGGTAAATATTTTATGTATATTGCTAATATAAATAACTTGCATGTGATGAAGTGTGATCTGGATAGGAAAGGTTGGCCGTAGTAACTATTTACCCTAAAAATTCGCATCCTCGCTGACAGATTTGCCATCAGGGGACCAATCAAATATTGGATATCGCCAAAAAACAGACAAACAAGAAGGTTTCTCTGTGTTGACAACACTTTTCCTGGCACATCTTTTATTTGTGAGACATAAATGGAGCCGGAACCGGATCTCAACTTTATGGTTTTGGGATGTGCCATTGGAATGCATTGGATCTAATTCTAACAAGTATTATGCTTCAATTTGTACTTCTTACAGTGTTGTTAACTTTTAAAAATAAAAATATCTACATTGTCTTATAGATCTGTGCTTATTCTTAGCAACAAGTTATTTTAATACAGTAGTAGCTCCACTTGTGAATGACTACATACACTTTTTTGTGTTTTGCAATATATTTCCTACAAAATTGGCAAACTTTTATCATTTTAAAGGGTTTAGTTGGTAGTATTAGATTGTATTGGAGTTTTTATATATAAATTGTGTCTACATATGCAAAATTTATGTTGTATAACCACTTCTGGAACCAATTTTGTAAGTACAGGTACCACCGTACTTCATAATGCGTTCCCTAATGGGTTATTCTGAGACCAGCTGCAAATAGAGTATAACTCAAGGGCTTCATACAGAACTCCATTATGCTTGATAGAACCAATTTCTCCTTAAAGACTTGTTAAGGATGTGTCAGAGGAATTCGCCTCTGCGTTATTGGAAGCGTAAGTAATATCTGATTCATGCTTTTGGAATTTAAAGTTTACACATGGTAGTCTCATAGGTGCCATTTATTACAATTTGGGTTTAACAAAAATGATCAGGATTTTATTTTAACGTTAAAGATACTTGTCAAATCAATATGATTACTTTTCAAACACCTAGACCTAGTTTCCAGAACAATGAGGTCAAAGAACATGAACCGCTACAATATTTATCATGATAGATCCCTGGGAGTTTCCTAATGGACTCATTCATTTTTCAAAGACACCTATAGAAAAATGCATTTAGCTACAGAAGAAAACAGGTCACTAGAAAATACCTGAAGCTCTCCCAAGATCATCGTTTCGTTAAAAAAAAGAAGAAAACTCAGATGAATGAATGATAAACTGTACCCTCGGGGCTTATAGGGACATTGTTCTCTAACCTGACCCCATTCAGGTGAGAATAAAAGATGTTTTACACAATATTCTTTGTTGGCCTTAAAGGGAAAAAACGTGTTTTTGTTTTTTTTCTTCAAGAAACAGCTGTTGATCTCAATGTCAACTTTTTAATGAAGTATCCCCCCGTTGGTGGGAAATTAGGTCCATCAGTTACTTTGGAGTATTCTTTAAGGACACCCAGCTTAATTTTAATATGTGGATAATTATCCTAATTTATCTCCTTAAAAACAAAACAAATAAACAAGGATTCTGCAATCAGGCACAAAGTATACTATCCTACTGTCCTCATCCCAACTTGATCATTTCTTGGGAATACTACCCCCACCCAATTAAATTACAATTAAACATTGAGGAATAATTAGCCAGGAGGGCTCAACGATCATGTTTTGATTTTACTTAATGAGCCAAGAGTCATGTGGACAGTCACAGTGATTGAAGTGCACTCTGTGAGGCACCTTTAATTAAAACTGGCCAAGAGTGCGGCTAATTGGGAGAATTTTCCAAATCTAAATTAGCGTGTGAAGCTGTGTATAAACTTTCCAATTATGAAGTACTTCTGAGCACATCTAATAGAAGCCTGCAGACTGTTTATTATATTAATTTGAAATCCATATTCTACAAGAACAAGACTTGTTTTTCTTGTGATCCTCTAAACATTGCTTTGACCTTCAATATGGCATTTATTTGTGCGTAATATATGCGACATATTTTAGCCCCCCCGAGCATGGATGTAAAGGGAGGGGATGCTATATAACATGTAGAATAATTCCCATGATGCCATGCAGGAATTAGGGCAAATCATATAGCAAAGGTCTTCATGAAAACAAGCACATGCTTCTTGAGTGAACTAAACAACGTAAAGTGACAAACATTTTTGCACAAGAGCACATATCAAAGAGTCTTTTTTGTTTCCTTGTTTTTGTTTGTTTGCAGTACCGACCTGATTATGTAAAAGTAAAAGTTCGAGGTGCACTCCAACCGGGTTTGGCCTATCAGGAATTATACGACTTTAACTGCACCACATTTGTCTTCTTTTGGCATGCAACAATATATTTAAATATACGACTTATACTTTAGCTCTGGCTAAGTCAAATGAAAGAAAGAAAAATAATATGTCTAGCAATACCACAAGAATAGAAATCTATATTGTTAAGGCGTCAGCAAAATTGCTTCAAAGAAAAAAACTAAAATGACTTGAAAGGGATAGGATTTGAAATTGCCAAAATGTTTAATGACAGAGAAAAAAGCCTCAGATGAGGCAAACCTGCACTTTTTAGGCATGTTATTTTTTATATTACAGCATAAAGGGAAAAAAACTGCATGTAATCTGAAAAACATGAAATACGAAGGTTATGTTTGAGTGCTGTTTTGCTACATTTGGTGCTGTTTGTTCTTTTTCTGCAAGTTCAGATGACTATATTAGTAAGACTTTTGCCCTTTCCTGTATAAATAGGAATATATATATATATATTTTTTTCATATTCATATACCTCAATCATGCAAATTTCTAATCAGTCAACCACTTGGCAGCAAACCAAATAATTTGAGGTCAAGACAAATTGTGGCTGTTCACACGAAGCATTAGAATCAGAAAAAAAGGTGCTTTAAAAGCATTGTTTTTGGCTCTAAATGTCCTTATATAAAAATATTTTGGGGGCGGGCGAGCTGGAATAAATGAATTCATTACAATAGGGAAATGATTTGATATTATTTGAGTAAATGGTGTTGCAAATCTTGAGATAAACTCTTAATTCATAGTAACGCAATACCAAATGTTTCAGAGAAATCCGAAATCCTCTAAGGATGATGGCGCTTGTGGTGCATGTGAGGGTTGTGGTGGAAGCCTGAAGAATTTTGTATATTTGAAACTCTATTCCTAGAGAAACAGTGGGGGGAAGGGATAACAGATTCAGTCAATAGCAAAGGCACACTTGAGAATTTTCACGTGGACACGACGGACGGTATTCTTGGATTCCAAGCATACGTATATCGCTGCCCACCGGGAGGCCCGCGGGACAACATTGACACAAAACCTCAATAAATAAACGCAAGAGGAGAGGCAATCAGTCATTGTGCCCACATCTGTAATAAAGCAAGCTCGGAGTATATACTCTAATTGGGCAATATTCTACATCATCATAGAAATTACATGGATCAAACAGTCTACTTTAATACGACTCACCAGTACACAAATATACGACAATTTCTGTGATGAAATTGTTACTCTAGACCAGGAGTCGGGAACCTATTTAACAAAGAGAGCCAGAAACAATTCATATTTTCTAATGTTATTCCTTGAGAGCAATTTGCCGAATTTAAAAGTCAAAATACATAAATGGGTGCCTATGTTTTTAGTCATTTTACCACTTTTAAAGTGGAAAAAACTCCTTTTGAAATTATTATGCAGTTGCTAATAAATGAGAGTATGCATTCCAGAAGTCTAATGTGAAAAAATGAAGATTAAAGAAGCGCTAGATGTGTCCATATTTTAGTTCACAGGTTAGCGGAGAGCCAGATCCACCCATCAAAGGAGCCACATGTGGCTCCCGAGCCATAGGTTCTCTACCCCTGCTCTAGAAACGTATTGAGTCTTAATTAAAATGAGTCAAAAATGGAGTACAACTCTACTTTATTATGTTATGTATCTTCATATACATGTATATTATATATTAACCCTCAATATTATGTGTTATATTATAATATTAAATAGATTCAGTGGTTCTCAATGCATTTAATCCCATTACATTTATTTACGTTTCTAAAGCAAGCATTTTTAGATTGATGAATTGAAAGCAAGGCCAGATTACTAATCTAATTTTAGACGGCACTTATAAAAGAACAAGCCAACAAGCCACCCAGACACAGTTAGCAATATGGCACTGCTGACAGTGGCATTGAGTTGCACATACGCTCGTCTTTGAAAAAGGTTGAAGGGGGAGGCAGCAAAAGGTCACAGCAAGTCAAGAAAACAAACCCTTTTCCTGAGCCAAACATGGCCACTGCAAAAAAACTGAAGACGGGTTTATTAACTCAATGGGCTGCTAAAAAAATCCCAGCAATGAAATAGCCGAGTGTAAAAAAAAAAATGCTACTAAATACTCTATCGTCTCTTTCAGTGTTTTTCGAATATTTTACATCAATTAAAATAAATAATAATCAATAAATAGGGCTCTGATTACCACCATCTCAGCCAGCTTTAACGAAAGGTAGAATTGAAGTTTATTTTTACAAGTCACAAAATTGTGTTGGATCTAAAAAAGTGGGTAAAATGTTTCCACTTCAAAAGTTGTTCAAATTCCCCGAAAAAGAAACAATTTTAAAACATAACAAGTTCTTTAGTAGGTTAAGTTGAATATAACCGAACTGGTCTTGCAAAATGCAATGCAGTACATTAGACAAAGTTATTTTGTACCACACTTTGAGCACGACAGTTATTTTTTACTAAATCAGTAAGTCAAAAAACAAGAGCATGAGGATAGAAATATTGCCACTCCACATTATCCTATGCTTAAAGAACCAAAGGGCCTCCAGAAGCTTTCCTGACATAGCGTGTTCCAATCACATAATCACAGATGGCATATGTCCGTCCACACATAGTGGTGTGCTCCGAACATCAGCTGAAAGTCCCGACACTTGTCACGTAGATAAAATGGAATAAATACTGCATCGAAAAATGTTTCGGGCACAGGGGGCTTGTGAAAAGATTTTAAGGAGTTTTAAAAAGGTTGTGACAGGGTTCTGTTGACTTAATTGGACCTGATAAGAGAGACTTATGATCAAAGCTATGGTGAAATGCTATGAAGTGCTCTTAATGAATGTGGGCTGAATCATTGATTAAGTTCCTTATGGAGGATACAGTCTTTTTGCATGCAGGTAAAGTAGTGACAAACATGAAAACAACATTTTATGCCCATATTAAATCAATGCAGTAATTTTCGGCATTTTCTCATTTCGTAATTCAAGAAAAATGGCAATATATTCTTGTAAAATGTCTACTTTCATTTAGAAACTATATTTTTGTGGTTGTAATAGGACTGTAGCGGTACTAAGAAATGAAATTCATAATTTGCATTTTATTCCAATCAAAAGTAAACACATTGACTGCATTAAAAGTTCATCCGTCCAAACAGATCATAAGACACTTTCTATGTGTTGTTTTAGTGATGTCAGCATCTCTGCCAGAGCACATTTTGATTATCGTCCCACTGTAATGTCATCATGTATTAATGTTGACCCATGTACAGGTCAAGTGGAAAACTGATTAGAATAAAGCTTGAACTTCTACTTCACATTGTAAATATTCACGCCCATTAAAATGGCGTGGGCAACACGCCAAAAAAAGTCAGACATAATTAGAGACACTCATGGCGCACATGAGAATGTCACAAGGTCCCAATTCAATGCTTAACGAGAATTTTCCCGAAAGCCGCATCCGCTTAATAAAGAAAATTGCGATTATCAAGAAAGTGAGGACAGTGGTTACTCTTAAGGTTTTTTTTTTTTTTGTGTGTTTTGCGGTTAATGTTTCAGCTAAGGTGCAAAACACAATCAAGAAAATCTAGTTGAAAGACTACAACAATGGAGTCAAAAGGGTCTCAATTCAAAGAAAATTGCTCAATTAACTGAAACATGTTCACGCTTCCAAAATAAAGATTAAATCTTATTTGGTGTGTTTTTAGAGGCAATTTTCAAAAGAATAAAATGATATTTTGTATAAAAAATGATAATAATTAAAAAAGGCAGACATATTAGACGATTAGATTAGAATTGGATTAGATATAATTTTTTTTCATAATTAATGAATAAATAAAGAATATTGTACATAATTCGATTAAAAAATCGTTATATGCAGCTGTTGTATATTTTTATTAGACTTCTAAAATATATAGAAGGCAAGTTAAAAATAAAAAATCTTTGTATTCTCTCTACAAACACAGACGCAGACTTTCCACTCTTTGCTTTGGCATCTGTTGTGTCCACGTCCCTTTTTTTTTTTTCTTATTTTCGTCAGTCACGGCTTGGAAAAAGAAAAATCTCAGGGAAACAAGCCTGAGCAAACATCCCGACCTAAACGCAGGTGAAGCAGGCGTTAATTGTGTCGGCCATGACACCGACAGACCACGTACGCGGCGATCCTCACCAATCCGGCAAAGTGCCTGTTGAAGGCGCAACTGTAGTGCAGATTTTAGATTGATTTTTTTCATATTTTTTTTAGCATCCGGACATCTTTCCAGTCTTTTTTACAGTCAAAGAATGTTTTTCATTGAAATATACCTACAAAATAGTTCAAAATGCCTTTGTATTTTATATTAACTCGGGTATTATTTCACTATTGCGTAAATGCATAGATTCATTCATCCATTTTTCAACTGCTTGTCCTCACAAGAGTTGTAGGGGGTGCTGGAGCTTATCCCGGCTAACTAGAGACACCAAGCTGAATCTAAATGTATATGCATTCTATTATTTTGCTCAAAAGCCCTTTAATCGAATTGTATTGGACTGCAATAGCAAAAAATATCCTATTGCCATCCAAAGAATGATTATCCTTTCCTATAAAATTGCTGATTTACAACTCTCACCGTGAGAAAGCAGCAATCCACCAATACCTGGCCTGGAGAAAATTTGGCGACCTGACAATGACCCTTCTTATTTCCCGGAGAGCTAGCGGGAAATTAAGGCAATTTTAATGTTAAGCAGAACTTTGAAAGACTTTTTAAGACTCAAAAATGGCCCACAGACATTGTAGGGATGAATTCTAATGTTCTGTTTGAGTGCTATAAGGCCAAAAGGGGGATTTGGTTGGGACATTCCAGGAAACCATGACTTTTTTGTTCATTACCTGGATCTTACTGATGGAGAAAAATAATGTTCAGATAACCAAAAATGAATGCTCATTCACCCTCATAGCACATGTTGCATGAATTCACAGGTTCATTATGTTTACACTGTGTTCTTTTGCAGTATTGAGAAACTGCAAGTTACTAATAGTTGTGTTTGTTTGCGGAAGTTAAAATACAAGAACTTTCTGCAACAAAAAAAAGCATAAGAATGACTTTTGTGATCATAATATGAAGGTTTCTCTAATGAAACATCAGGAAAGCATTCCTTCCGCCTTGTTGAATGCTGGAAGGGAATCGACCCTGGCAGGTGATATGAAAATTCCACCTTCCTATCAAGCATGGGATTGTAAAAAGATTAAAAAAGAGAGTTCTTACCAGGCAGAAAGTGCAGAGTAGTGAGATGAGAAGCAAATCCAGACTGGGGAGCTTCGAAGTGGATCCCATCACTGATGTGCTGCTCTCACTTCTTCCTCCGAGTCCTCCCAAAAAAGGTGCTGATGATGCTCAGAATTGATTTAATTGATCGACTTTTCAAAAGCGCACTACGTATTGCTTCTCTCTCCCCATTTTTATTATGATTATCATCACTCCATCTGCCCTCTTTTGCTGCTCACACTCTATAATCCAGTCAGGCTTTTAATTTCCTATCATCTGAACGCTTATGGGCTCAGCAGTGCTGACTTTATTCCCCCCTTTTTTTTCATATGTCTCTTTTTTAAACCCCCCCTTCCCTCCCTTACTGGTGAAATTACATCCACATGTCAGCACTATTTATGTCGCTCTGCCTTCTGCGGTGGGAAGTTCAAATGAGTCTTTGTAGGAAGAAGAAGAAGAAAAGACAAAGCTGTATTTTTAGGTCTTTTTTTAAAATAAAGTCCCACTCAAACTTGGAGCCATGACGCTTTATCCCAGCCACGTCCCCCAAAAATAAAACCCTGGCCAAATTGACAATCAAAACCATTAATAACAAATCAGATTGCAAAGGGGGCGATGGGCTTGAAGTGACACTCAAAATTGACAACTTCCACCCCGATGTCTTTATCCCCCATTTCAAAAGCAAAAAAAAGCCCTACTTTTTGTCAATAATTACCACTTTTACGCATCAATTTGCCAGGCGTCATCGCGTCTTCCAAATGTGCCAGCATGTATGACATTCCACGCCAAAAGAAAATCGCCCTTTATCCTTTCACCCCCATTGAAAAGAATGTCCCGCGTGGAAAAAAAACGTCGAAAAAAGTAAGTTTTTCTAGCCCAGATGTTTGAAACAAGCTCGCTCGCCACTCGTGAGCGTCTCTGTGGGCATGGAAAGGAGGAGGAAGAGGAAGGAGGGAGTGAGGAAGAGGAGGCAGGTATCAGACGCTCATTGGCTTCCACCCTCCAACGTTAGAGTCGAAACCACGACCCCCGACGTGACATATTTTCTCAGCCCCTCAAACAAACTGTACATTCAAGACATCGTGCAGCCTTGGCCAAGACCCCCACTTTAGCCCCCTCCCCTGCTTCAGCCTCTCAAAGGGTGCATCTTGTAACTCTGAATTACACCGACAGAATGCAGAGTCCCTATTGAAATCAATCTAAGGATTAGGAATTTATATATTAGCAAATACATTTAGGAAATATTTGCTTAGAGCAAACTGTAAAAAAAATAGTGGAAACATTGATAAAATTGATTTAACAGTTGTCATGTTTTCCTGCAAATAAGCTTGACTGTAGGCATAGAAGGGCAACCTATAGGCAACATACATTTATACTTTAGGAAAATATATTGATTTAATGCCTGCTTTAAACTGCTATAAATGCCCAATTCATTCAAAATGGCATGATTGGCGGTGGACGTTGCTAAAATTTTAAATTAGAATCTCATTTCCTATGACAATTCCATTTGCAAAATGAAGACAAATGACACTAATGGAAACGTCTTTGCTCCAAATGTCATCTATTCTTTGGTGGCGTTATATAGATAGCAATTTACCCAAGCTGTTGCATAAGAGATATTGTCTCGAGTCCTGTATAAATCAAATGAGTCAGACTTGGACATGACGCCATTTCCAAGCAGCAGTAATTTGCAAACTATCATTAAACTCATACCGTCTATATGTGACGCATTTCATGTCAATTCATTGAGAGAGAGAGCACCTTTACCCAATTTGGTGTCCTACAAGTGCAATCAGTGGATTGCAGTCAGGTGCTTCTTGTTTTCTGCAAGAAATCTCATTGGTCAAAATGTCTGTGCAGGATTGGTTGGAACAAAAACAGGCCCACAATGACTGCTTTGCCAATGAATGACTTGTTTTTAGACTTTGGATGTTCTCCTCAGCTCCTTGCATGGTTTGCATGCATAGTTTTATTCATATATTCCTCGATTAGCCATGCCCAAAAGTAACAAAACAATTGCAGTGTCCCTATTCAGGCTTTGCAGAATCCAGGCCTGCTTTTGAAAGTCAGTTATGTCACAAAGCCTTTCCCAATCCATAAGATTCAGAAGATGATCTTCTGATGCACTCATTATGGGTCCTCATTCCAATTTCACAACAGTTTTTGTCATAAGTTTTGTACTTATTTGATTGTCTGTTGTCATGCATGAAACCAAAAACCCCAAATTTGGTTAAAACTTCGCTGTTGTTCCTTATCAAATGTCTGCACTTCAGTTGTTGGTCCACAAATTGATGTTTATTCATTATGTTTTACTTGTGGTAAAATAAAATTCACTTCAAATGGTAATAATTTGACTGATGATTATTTGTTAGTTGTTATCATTCAAAAAGTTAAGTTCTTGAACAATTAGGAAAGTTTAACTTTGTATATAAGATTTTAGAAACCCCCCAAAAAGCACATTTGTTCATCATTTGGACTATTGTATATCTCTGATGCTGCATTTAGTATTAATGCCACTGGAGGGAGCCTAATTATATATGTGCAATGTATATACCAGGGGAATTTGTGATTTAACCTCCAAGGATGTGGCAGCCATTGCATTTATGTAATTAGTCATTTCTGGCATATTGATGAATTTCTTAAATTTTAATCTTGCATAGGTGTCTCAAATACTTTTTAGGGGGACACGGCTTATGTCAAACAGCCCCCAAAAAAATTTGAAGGCCTATCAGAAAACAAATCTTTAGCTGCACTTCCAACAGAGCTTTTTATACTTAGATTTAGTGGTTATATATTTTCAATATATCAAAAAGAGGGCATACATAAGAGTGATTTTAAAACTTGTGTCGGAATCATAGTCTGAAAATTACATTAGGAAAGAAAAACACTCATTCAAACTTATTGCATTTATTCTCTTCGTTGTTTCACATTCTAATCATTTGGAATCTCCCCTTAATTATCAGTAGTAGACTTTCAACAAAATGTAATATTGCAGGAAGACCAAATTTCCACCATAATTCCTAATAAATCAGCAACCCAATGGAACAATGCCTCTTACTTCATATTTTGTTCAAGAAGCCATAAGGTATTTGACAAAAGCTTCATAATTGATGCATCCATTTGCATCCTCTTGGTTCTGCATCAGCTGCTCCACCTCATCTTCCCGCATCCTTTCACCTAAAACATTTCCACACCATCATTTCATCCTCATGACATAAAGATTACAAATAAAATGATTTTTTTTTTACCCAGTGTGGCCAGGACATGTCTCAACTCCGCACCCATGACGGTGCCATTGCCCTCTTTGTCGAACACTCGCAGGCCTTCCACAAAATCCTCAAAGGTGCCTTGATCTTTGGCCTTACAAATGTGCTGATGGATAGGCAGGAACTGCTCAAAATCCAACATTTTGGACTGCATATCTGAATCAGAGGATGCTAATTTAGAAGGACACACACATGCACAGCCCACTACTCACACAGTGAGAGTCAAATCAAGTACACACAAGCACAACCCAACACGTACCTTCCGCTTTAGGCCTCCCAAGCACGAACATAATCTCAGCATTGGTAGGATTCTGTCCAAGTGCTCGGATGAGGTCGCCACACTGCCCGTAGGTGATCTTCATTTCGCTATTGGGAGTTCTATCGAACAGCTGGAATGCATCTTTGAAATCTGTGGAGAAAATAAAAACCTTGAATCACATTTCTCTTCACTTTCACTGTGATTTTTTCCCACCAGTCGCTGTTATGTTTCTTAATTTGCATCTGTGAATGAGAGGAAATTCTTTAACGAAACAAAAGGCTGAATTTGGTTTGAAAAAAATGTGCAAAAGTAGAATCCATACAAAGAAACAGGTTTAATTGTGTTTAGCCATTCATTTATTATGACATTATTCATCCAGTGCTTATCAGTAAGGCACTGCACATCAGCTGTCGTCCCAATGTTTTTCCACACATTAGCTAAGGGATTAGTCAGAGCTCTACCTCATCCTTCTACAAATAGCATGCAAGACAATGGCCTTAAAAAAACATACCTTCGATTTGCTCGGGGGTGAATTCCAACTGCAGGAACAGAAGTCTTTATGTAGCGGATTATAAAGGTGAAATGACGAAAGGGGAGGGAAAAAAAAGCCAGTGCCTTCATTGGATTGTGTTGCAGCACCGCTTTTGTTACATTGAATTGTCACTAGACTTATTTCCTCCGTCTGTTGCTCTCTATTATATTTTAAGGTATGATTAAAGGGTCACATGAGGGCTATGAGTTCATGTCTGTGTTATTGAATGCAAAGGAAATGTTTGTAAAATGTAGTCAAAATAAACTTAGAAGTAGAAAAAAATGGTCATACATTGTATAATATTTAAAAGATTTTTTTCTAGAAAAAGTCACAAACAACATTATAAATTCAGTTGGGATCATCTGTGACACTCATCAGAAGGATTAGATAAAAATTGTATCAACAAACAACAACAAACCCATTCACCATGTCAGAAGCAGTGGAAGATCATGATCTTTAATTAAAAAAATAAAATAAAATACCTTCCTAATCACTGCCTTGCATCGTTGACGTCTACAGAATATGATTGCAGTTCTGGGAAATATTGCAAATTCCAAAGTTCATATTAAAATTTCACTATTAGGATCAAATGGCCAGATTTGAGATTCAAATTTAACCAGATCAAACAACTATGTGTAGAACTATGCAGTCTTCATCATAGCTGTTACTATTATGAAAGCATCTGTATGACCAATGTCTAAAAATAATAGATTCTCTTATATGGTGCCATATTGTTTAGTAAAAAAAAAAGTAATAATAACCTATTTCTACTATGGGTTGATTTCTATGCACAAGAATTGTAATATTTCAAGCACATCAATCCCTTACATTTCTGAGGATCTTATTTACTTTTATTTTTATTTTTTTTACCTTGATAGACGAGGGATTGAACGCAGGAGTCGATGGGCGTTCAGGTTCTGGCGGTTTGGGCACCGCCACAGGTGCGGGCTCATCCTTCTTCTTTGGGGCCATTAGCAGAATATGCCAAGAGGTGACTTGCTCCAGTTAGAAGTGGCTGGCAATGGCCAATCAGGACTCTTTATCCAATGCCCCCAGGTGCCATCCCCACCCCGCAGATGCTAGGAGATATGGCCATCAATAGTGACAGCTCTATAAAAGGATATGGCTCAGAGTTTCTATTTAGGAGCAAGATCGGAGTGGCCTTCAAAAGGGGGAAAAGAAATCAGATGATGGCTTGTCAAATTTTAAATCAAGTCAAAAATGTCTTTGTCAGTCAAAATTCCTGATTTATCATTCATTATTTGAGTAAGGGAAATGTAATGTGACGTTAGTTGTGTATATAATATAAATTGTTAGGTTTTTTGGGTCGATGTGAGTCACTGTTAATGCGAAAGTTGGAGTCGGATGTAAAAGCAAACTTTCGTAATTGTCAGTAATAATTTGGTCTTTGTAGTGTATTATTGTAAATTATGGAAAAAGTTCTGCTTATTCGACCGTGCATCCAAACAAATTTTGGACTGCAGGACCAACAGCCATGAAATACGCATTAATGACTAAAGTGATTGTGTTTTTCTCATCCTGTGGATTAAGATGAAGAGACAGCTCATCGGAACTGGAATTTATTTGTAGACAATTATTATAATTAGCCATGAATTGGCTGCTTCTCTATTAGTTTATTCATTATGAAAGTTTGTACAGTGATTAAGCCGTATTCAAGTAGAAAGAAGTTATTGTCATTCGTCAAGCAGGGGTTTTACTTAAAATACATAATACTACTAATAATATTTTTTGAAAATTCTAATGTACCATCCTGATCAGGGGTTGTTCTAAAAACCATTAAAATACTAAATAAAATACACCAACACCATTAAAAACACTATGAAAAATACATCATACGGCTAATTTTAAAATATGCATATGAAAATTAAATGAATATTCTGTATATTTAAAACCTACTGAAATTGAAAATACTAATATTTATTCATTTTAAGTCCTGTTTAAATGTATTGGCGCAAAGAGTAGACTACATGCGGAAATTAAATCCCAAACCTTTTTAAAATGCCTTGAAGTATCTCAAGTTATTTTACCAATAATAATAAAATAACAAATTAATACACTATACTATACTGAATTGGATAGATTGGACAGTGCTTAGCCAAAACCCATTGTTCTTTTCTTAGCAAAATAAACCAAAAAAGTGCCAAAAGTTTGAATCCAATTTCACCATTGGCCAGAAAACTACAGTTGTTACAGAGTGACATCACTGGCATACAGTGATGTCAATGCTAAAGTGGTCCATCATTATTTCTAAATAGATAGCAAGTTCAAATGCCAGGATGAAGTCGACATATGTCCAAGGGCAAATGTCCCGCCCTGCCCACTGGGTGCTTGTCATGAAGACCCTATCAGTGAGCCAGCTGCATCCCTTCAAGCTCAACTGGTCCAAGACACCATGCTATTCAGGAGTAGACCCTGTTGTGTGACTGGCATGTGTCATGGAAAGCCTCCACCGAGGCCATTGTTTGTTCGACCTTGAAAGCAGCTGTGCCCTCTCTAGTCGCCATTGCGCAAATCCCTCGGCACGGGTTTCATACATGCCACTCATCGGGGTCAGTGTTATATATCGACACGCTGATTAACAAGGCAATTTGTCTGTTGGTACCTTGCACGCAGAGAGGGAGAGCGAACAGAAAGTATTCCTTGGAAAATCAGGCGCTCTGAACAAATCACTCACCTCAAACAAATCGCGCTAAACTGCAAAAATCAATCAAAACCAACTGACTTGGGTGAGGCTTTTCAGAGAGATGAAAAGACTCCTTGAAGATTATACCAAACGATTAATCTGTTGGTAAGGTGTGGTCAAATGGATTATTCCTCCCACATCTCTTTGGAAAAGACTATTATTAATATTAAACTTTCCAAAGCTTCCAATTGCAAATCTGTATCTGCAAGAGAAGAAGAGCAAAATCTCATAAAAAATTCAAGTAACTGAGGCAATAAGAAAGGTCCTCCAAGTGAAGGATTCAACTACCGTATATTTCACAACTATAAGGCGCACCACATTATAAGGCGCACCCTTAATGTATGATATTTTTTCCATATTTAAGGCGCACTGTATTATAAGGCACACTGTATTATAAGGCGCACTGTCTATTTTAGAGAAAATTTAAGACTTTTAAGTGCGCCTTATAGTCGTGAAAATACGGTACAACAAAAGAACCACTCAATACCTACCCAAGGTAGAGGATACAGAAAAAAGTCATACAACAAGGACTGAATCAAGTACAAAACAAGGTGCATCTAGTGAGAAAAATCAATAATTAAGGCAGTCGATTACAAACCACCAAGGCATTATCTTGGTTTAAGTTTAATTGCTTTCCTGACGAGGCAGAACCAGGTGATGCAAAAGCTCCGCCCACTGCCACACAAGGGAAAATTACAAGCAGGCCAGCAGGAGATCATAACACAAGGTCAAAATAATCTGTTTTTCAGTCTGTCTGTAATCTGACTGTACTGTTCTAATGTGATGATAGTTGAGGCTCTGCTAATGTATTGTGTGGGTAATTAACAACTGATAAAACTTGCAAAAGTGGGGGAAAAAAAATACCCAAAAGTCAAACCAGAATGACAAAACATTGTGATACACTAACTGCACATAGTATGAATAAATCAATGGTTCTTAATGTATTATATAATGTATCATGTTTGCATACTGATGAATTATCCTTCATCACAATATATTTATCAGAGTATTATGTCTGATTAGTGATGGCACATACAATGCATTTGGGGAAGGTGGGAAGCTGTAAGGGTCTTAAATTTCTTATTAAATCCTCTCATGACCTAATTCGAGAAGTTAGTCGACTATTTATCTCTGATTGCCGACAAGGAAGATTACAGATTATGAGTTTGGACTGGATGTGTTAGGTCTCCTCTCCAAAGATACAAAATACCGATGAGAATTAATATAAGTTTTATAGGGTTGGTGACTATTTGGGGTCATTTAACCACCTATATTTATATAAAACTATTGGTTAATGTTACATTTAAAATCAGGATTATTCTGTCTGCGACGGACTCAGTCAAGCTAAAGTAATTGTTGACTGCACACAGCTAAAGATTTGGTATCGTAAATATTAAACATATTTCACATAAACTGTTTTTTTATTCTGCACAGCCACAAGAAAATAATAACACATAACACACGTCACATATTCATCATTTAAAATAAGAGAAATTTTGATAATCTTGATAACATTGGTCCAGATTTCTAGATCAATTATCTTAATTTCCTGCAACTTGATGAAAAAGAAAACATCTCACATTTTTTTTAGTGTAGAGTAGTGTTTAAGTCTATAGTAAGTAACACTAAACATATTTTGGGTAAAAAACAGTAGACTATGTAACTCTCACTTTTGACCAGACGAGGGAACTGTTGTTCTGTTTCATTTCTTCTGTTAATTATATTATCATTATTACTATTAGGGGATGGTGCTCTAATATCATCCAATTGAATAATACAGTAAATGCATTCATTTTTCTGGATTAAGAAATCTAGAAGATTAAGATTATTTTTGAATGTATTCAGGGAGTTTTTCCCCATCATAAATAAATTCAAAACAACAACAATATCAATACTAAAACTATTTTTATGTCAATTTTGGTGAATTTTGGGATAATTCCTTGAAATGCAAGAAAAATATGCTTAGAGTTTTAGAGTTGAGTATCAGTAGTTACTGGTAGCAAAAAGAAAGTGTTATTAGTTATCACATGTATGATAGTAATACAAACATAACCAGTTTTTGCATTGAAGCTAATTGCATTAGACGGATTTTAACAAGGACACAAAGACGCCTCTGGCACAATGTAGTCTACTGTTCTGTACTGTTAGTGGGACTGGATACTGTCGATACAAGTGACCCTCGTAGTGTTGTCAGAGCATGGGAAGCAGTATTTGTCAGAACAGACTATTATTATGTAGACATAATGTTTCCGCTCCCGAATTGCTTATCCTCACAAGGGTCTCGAGGTGTCATCCTATCTCAGCCAACTATGGAGTAAACTTGGGCTGCCCAAAATATACTATATTTAAGAAAAACTGAGAAAATGCAACATGAAAACAAGGTCAGTTATTTTCAGTTTATTATTCAAATACTACAGAGAATTACATTAGTAGATTTAAAAAGTCTAATTAAGAACACCAGGACATAATTTACAAACATTTTTTGCTTACATGTAAGCAATCATGCACACGCATATTAAATGATTGTAAGGCAAAGCAGGTGATTTAGCAAAAAGCTAGTGTAGGAGTGTGTGTGTGTGTGTCTGTGTGTGTATAAATATATACACACATTCATACTAAACAGTATGGAATGGACATGATGGGAAAAGTCATCACTCAACGATATATTATTATTTTTTGGCCTGGTAACTTCTTGCATAGAGCAAGACATAGATACGTAGTAGTTTGTTTTGGGTGGATAGTTTGGAGCAAATTACTTTTTTTCTTTACTGTTTTCCAACAAATACTTCTACAATGGTGCCTTGCGATACGAGTTGAATCTGTTGACCATACTCGAAGCACTCGTATCTCAAAGCATCTCTTTGAGGAATAAAATAATAAAAAGCTGACACACAATTGGTTGTAATGTAAATTTTCCTGGAGGAAAACTTAAAAGTCATCAGCAAAATAACTCATAAGTTAAAAGGCACCGCTGTGTTTTTACTGCATTACTTTATAGTACTTACACACTATTTATGACAGTCCCATACAGTAATGGTGTACATCACAACACTTTTTCTAGTGAAAGAAACCTGTACAAAATACAAATATGAAATGTACACTTCACATTTGCTAATTATGAGTCAGCGAAATATACATTAGATAGAACACAAACATTGAACGACTCACCATGTCTAGTTATTTACAGTTAAAATTCCCACAAGATACATTATTATTGACAAAACCCAAAAAAGGAGGTTTTAAAGTCCTTTTTCAAAACATACAATGAGCTTTGTGGAGCATGTAAAATGGAAACAGATAAATAAAAAATATCTAAAGGCTAATGTCATTCCATTAGTTTTTTTGCTCAATGTAGTTTTGCGAACACCAAAGCGGAGATTCCGCCTGAAAACTGACTTAAAAGCCAGTGAATGTCTGAAACAAAATAATTTAAAAAAAAAATGGAATTAATTTAAAAACCATCTTTGTATTGTGCACGGAAACAATACAATATAATAATAAGAATAGCATAGGTTTAGTCGCTCCAAGTATATTTATATAGCTCTATATCATAAAAAAAATCTAAAGGGCTTCACAGACAGAGTTGACATTAAAATATGAAATAAATTAATAAATAAATAACAGTAAATTTCTAATATTACATTTTTTTATTTTAACACTATTTCAATGGTTATTATGACAACATCATACGACTGTCATTCATTTAAATTCACTTAAATTTGTCAAAGTTGTTAACAACAGTCTTTCCTTTCACCCAATTCAATAATGTATTCATTTTTACTTTGATTTTACAGCACCTTTAAATTTGGATATAAGCTCAAATTAGTTGCATTCTATTTAATCATGTAATTAATATCTCAAATTCAATGTATTACAGCACAAAACAGCGTGTACAAATGCTTACCTTGGCCGGTGGGCCCGAGTCTTGATAAAACGCAGTTTGACGGCAGTCTGCCATGACAGTCTTTGGACCATGAATCACACATAAACCAGTGTCTCAGCATTTGTGTGTATTCACACAGCTGTGGTGTGTTTAATGCTGTGGAAGCTGACCCGTGTTGGGGATGTAGGGATGGACATGGCCCGTGCAACTCTCACCCGGAGGGCGTGGTTGTCCTGCCACCGGTGCCAGCGTTTTCTCACTGCCGAGCGAACCTGCATCGTGGATAAAAGGGACAAAAAATGGAAAGTGGTTGTCTACTTAACTGCAAGATGGGCTCAAGGGGCTCGCTACATTTGCATTTTAAATAAGTACACAAGGTTCAGGTCATAAAAAGTGTTATTTTAAATCCACAAAATAAGTTCTTTGATTTTTTTTCCATGTATTATAGAACTAATAGCCAAGAAGGACTTAAAATGGATGTTTATGTACTATTATAATGACCAAAATGAAACTAGATTAGTGTGAAAGGCTCGATTAAAATGCATAGCAAAAAAGGATAGCTGGGTGTCCTTAATAAGAAGAGAATTGCTTCTTTAATTGAATTAAGATACTAATCAATTATTAGATGAGTACCTTGCACAACTTGTGCCTGTTAATGTAAACACGTTAGCCTTTACTTTGGCTTATAAATGATCACACAGTAATAGTTGCCAATTCAGAAGGTGTTACATAATAGACAAGATTTCAGATTGGTTTCTCTATACTTTATTCCCAACCCAATTGGGTTTGATTGTATTACGCAGCTTGATAAAAATGCACAAAGCTACAGTAGGTCATCTAATTTTGTTGTTTTTGTGAATGACAAAGTGACAGTTATTTACACATGACAGTCAATCCTTATCATCGTCAAAAATATGCTGCTTTTGCAAAGACTTTCTTTGAAATGAGTCATATTTGACCCATGGCAATACTATACTCACCTCCCCGTTAAGGAAGCAGTAGAAGACCGACACAAAGAAGCCCTGTGGGAAAACATACATCAGTGCCATGCTGAAGGACTACACTAACTAATGGACACATTTGTATAACAGTTGAGTAGTAGTTACTAGAAACCGTGTTGTTCTTTGTAAATCAGTAATAAATCAACTCTAAAAAATATATGTTCTATATATTCTACTCAAAATAGAAAGAGGTCCAACCCTCCTACATTAGATTCCATTTGATTTGCCATATTTATATTACTATTAAGTGTAATATCTGACAATGGCAAGGAGAAAAATAGCCACAAGAAAGCAATCATGCCAACGCAGATTTCTTATTTGTGACAGTAAAACACACATAACAGCGTCTGGATGTCTTCCGTCCTCCTCTGTCAAGAGACCTCACGCTCACTCAAACACACCTGGAGAGAAGCTTCTACGAGAGCCCGTCAGAATGAGTCTCTGCGGGGTTGGCGGACATCACATCACTCACTTGGAAAGACTGCAGGAAGGAGTTGAAATAGACGAAGACGATCTGCGAGACGTCGTCGCCTCCCGGGTTGACGAAGAAGAGCATGTAGGTGATGCCCAGGAGAGGCAGTAACACCAGTGTGGCCTTCACTGCTTTTCTGTGAGGGAGCAAAACTCCTAAGCTGATTATGGTCAACAACATATGAATGATATCACAACAACACACCCAGGCAGAATCACACATTATTATCCCATATTATATTAATGCACCAAGCGCAGATGCAGTGTAGAGTGTGATATTTTTCACTTTTCTAAAAATAGGCAACTGCTAACATGTCTTTAACGCAAAATAATGCACTTCCAGATGGGAGCTGAACTTCCCCCTGAGCTTAGTTAATGAAGCACGATTAATATTAATAATGTATCCCGGAGCTACTTGCAATATGAGATCCGATCTAAATATACATGGCGTCTAATGTGAGCACTATAGGCAATTTGTGGATATGACAAAAGTCTTTCTAGGAAAAGAAAAGAATGTTAATGAAATCTTTTGGAATTGAATTCAGATGATTGCAGAGGAAGCTCTTCAAAATGAAAGCGGCGATTAGAAACTCAATGAAAGGCTGCTCTGCCAGTAGCATTTCTTAGTGGAGTTATCAAAGACTTCATATTTATTTCTTACCTATACTGGATCGTTTCTGAGGTGGTCGACGCTCTGAGTTTGGTCATCAGTATTCTGACGATATTGAAGAGGAAAACAAAGTTTATCTAGAAAAGAAAAGGCATTTTTTTTATGGTATTATAACTTTCCTCCAATGCTGCTGAATGTTCATACACAAAAAAAAATATGAAAACACTTAATCAGTGATGCTCACCAGTAAAACAAGAATGACTGGTCCTTGGAAAATGTAGTCGATATATTTTTCGGGGTCCTTCCCAAACCAGCACCTTTTTGAGAGGACAAACATAATGTAGTTTCATTTGTGGGAGAGGATATATTTAAAAAATAGCTTTTAATTTTATTTCCTGGTTAAATTAAATAGCACTAATGTGCTACAACAGGCTGAAGGCAAGAATAAGTCTGCAATTACTCAATCAGCCCTGGCTAGAAAATAAATTAATAAAACATCCAGTATGGAGGATCAATGTGTATACATTCCTATCAAGTTTTATTGTGATCCCACAACAAATAACAGAGGAATGGACATAAAATGTTGTGTACACACCCTAAACAACAAAAAAACATGAGCATGTACATGACAAGCTCAGCCTGTAAGAAAAATGAGCATGTTTATAATTGAATTGAGGAAACTGAACTTGTTTGTTGTTGTATGTTATCCCTTTCATTTTTTTTTAATTATTGAAAAATGACTTGAGCAATTACATCATGTAAAGCCTTACTTTTCATTTTCATAATACAGCTTTCCCATGCTCCAGGCTATTATTATTGGACATGGAATACCTGGGAGAAAAAAAAGAAAGGCAGAAATTATGCATGATTTTTGCATATGAACTAGAAATCAAATAAGTTCAATCATCTAACATATTTAATTGCATCTGTACAAATGATATACTATTTAACAAGCCCACATATTTGGAGGTATAAATCATCGCCAAATGAAAAATACTGCATGTTCCCTTTTTGATCTGGAAGTCCTCCAAATTTGACTAATATTAATAAAGAGAGGTGGAAAAATTGAACCTTAAAATGTGAAAATATTCGTTAGGTTCAATTTGTTTCATCTGGAATGACAAATGTGCTAAATTGTCCATCTGGCACATTCAACCCACTGCAAAGTGACACAAAAACCAACTCAAAATAACTCCTATTATTCATAAATGCTCATTTACTCCCACTTACACATAGGTGCAACAAAAAGATATGGCAGTATTTTTTTAAAAAGGTCCTCAATGTTAATTATTGCAATAGCCCGAGAGGGTCTTCATCCATGTGTAACATCAGATGTGTCATTTGTCAATCAAAAGATGAGGCAGCGAATACTGTAGTCACTTATTACCATCAGAAAGCAACATTGCTTGCAATTTGTTGATTTTAACAAGACTGTTTTGTGCTTTGATCTCATGGGAAATATCTAAAATCAATTTAAAAACAATAATCAAATCAAAACAGAGCATCCTTTGCTTTGCAGTAATATTCTCAGGAGGGAGCAATGCAAAGTGGTGCCAAAGTAATGTCACCATGGCAACACAGTAAACACCATCTGCTAATGAGCTGCTGCATTGGGATGGTAAAAGGTCATTGGATTGTTTTGTTTTTTTAATTCTCGGAGAACACGATACTATGGAATAATTTGCTATGATTCGGCCAATACATTAAAATACAGAAAAAGTAAAGATCCCCGTATAGGAATTTCATGTATGTGAGGTACTTACACCAACCAATGCAGAGAAAAACCCACTTGCGCAGTTTATCTGTTGAGAAGGTCATCACAATCACTGTGTGCAAGTAGCAGCCCTCCACGAACATCCAGAAGAAGTTAGTGACCACAAAATAGTTGTAAATAGTGGTCATTAGGCGACACCATGTCTGGCGTGAACAGATGACATTAAGTGAGCCATAACGCAATAAAAACTAATGCTAGGCAAAGATTCAAAGAATGAAAATGTTGAAAAACTCATATTGAACATAGTAATATTTCCACAATTCCTATAGTCAATTGTTTTCTTAGAAAAAATCTAAATATATATATATATATATAGATACATACACACTTTTTACATCAACAAAGTGTATCACGTGGTATATTCAATTTTATAGTGGATATTCACCACTTGTCTGATAACTTACACTTGCTGTATTTTTAGATTCACATTTGAATGGTGAATACTTGTTTTTGAATTCCTTTTTAATGCATTGTACATCTAAAAGTAATCTTATTGATAATAACGATATTAACTAAAACCATTTGAGTTCTTTCACCAGTCGCTATGACATTATATTGCCATAAAATGTGCTAATAGGCACTCTATCATTTCTTTTAGTCATATTTTACATTTACACATTGTACCAAGGTAATAAACCAAACAAGCATAAAGCACAAAACAATTGAATAAGGCTAGGTCTAATCATTTTTTTCCATAATTATAGAGCCACATATAATTATTGTGGAAGAGAAGTGAAGCAAAAAGTTCAAACACAGCGTCTGAATGATGTTTACCTCGTTGCTTTCGTGAATGTTGTGGTCAATGAGCTGCAAAAGGAACCACATGACATTTCTCAGGATAAAGGTGGTAATCAAGTTCCAGTGAATAATGTTCCGCAAACACCGTATACTCCTAAAAGTAGAGAAATTGGATAGGTTAAATGTCAGACAAAGTAACAGGAGCACTTTTGTCAAGTGGTGTAGACAGATTAGGAAAATTGATTCTAATTTGAGCACTCTGCCTCCTTTGCGATCAAAGCTGGCAAAGGTTAATTACAGTATCTGTTGTCTCTAAAGAAAGAAAAAGGAGTGCCTAGAGTGTTGGGGTTCCACCATGATCTGCAGAGGAAGAAAATGGGCCTGACAGCCATAAATCATTGACATTTTATGACATTTTTCACTGGCGTACAAAGTATTGATTATTTCAGCTTTTGATCCCAGCTGGTTACTGGTTTGGGTAAAACTGAAGTCCACTCTGGAGAAGGTGTAGGTGGGTGTGCATCAGAGGAGAACCAAAGAATCCCAAAGCGTCCAATGAAGGAGGAGGAAAAAGGGAAACAATTTTTGATCAAAGGCACATAGCTCCTGCAATCTTTTCATTTGACATGAGCGACCTAATGATAGCGAGGAATAGAGGAAATATGAATGTACTGGAACATTTACTGCATGCATCACACATAGAAATGTTTGTGCACTATTTCTGTACTCGCCTTAAGCACATGAAGAGGATGAAGGCCACTAATAGCGCCCCCACAGAGATGCAATGGCCCAGGTAGTTGATGATCAGTGCGATCTCGTAATGTACGGGATACACTCCCTGAAAAAGAACACACACACACACAGATGTTTATGTCCTGACAATATATCGCAATTCTCTTTTGAATAGAACAAAATAAACCAATATCACCATGAATCCAATGTTTTCGGATTTATCAGTGCATTTGTAATGGGAATTTAAGTGCAATGCATGATGGGATGGATGAAATTTGTGATGTGTGCACCTACAGCTGCAACTAGGAGTCACATGCATTGTCATTAAATTGGCTATATGGCCGAAAGAAAAGCATTATTGCATTATTAGAACATTATCAGGATATAAGAATGTTGATAGGAGATATTGTAAAATCTATAGAGGGATCGGTTAGTAAGTGACAAATTTCAAGGATTTCTCTCAAAGTCAAATGAGTGTGAATTATTGTTGTAATCACCTAATTTCATTCCTGACTGGTTTCATTTGATGAAGCAATTAATATTGTTTGTAGAATAGAAGAACAAACAGCTCACAGTTACACAGTCGCATTGCAAGTCATTAGCAAGTCATTGCTTGACAATAACGGCATAAAGATTAGAAGTGTAACGATACGTGGAACTATCAATAGATTTGTTAAGCACAATAGAATTAAAATAAATCAGAAGGTAAACCATAGAACTAAATAGTCCTTTTGTTTAGGTAAAAGAATGCTTTTAGTCAAATTGTGGCTCTTTTATTTCAGGGAAGGAACATAAAATGTCATTTAAAAATGGCTGATATGTTGCTTTTTCAACTTTAAGGCACTTAAAAATCATTAGAAACTATATAATATTTACCTACTTATGAGGTGACCAATCGTGAGTAATGTAGGGTTCAAAATCTTGCTCAACAAGGTCACTAGAGCAGGGAATTGAACCTACAACATTGGAATCGGAGAAAGAAAATGTAACCACCCCCGACTGACACATTTCAAATGTCTAAATTTGTTGGTGGGAAAAATAGAGCAAGAGCCAGAAATACACTCGAGTCTAGAGACGTGATGAGAGGCAATCAGGCCGCATATTACAGTCAGTCTTAGAACATGCCCGCAGGTTTCTAGTCATGAAGACACTGATATTGCACTTGTAGATGAAGATCATGACGCAGATGCCAAGAAACAAAATGTCTCAAGTGGTTAATAGTGCAACAACCACCAGACAAGCAATTCCATTCAATGTCACTTGGGAAAAAGAATAGGTAGCAAAATAAACTTACATTTTTTCCTAAGATGGGCTCGCAGTTTGAATAATTACTCTTTTGTGCCCATGTGCCATTTTCCATACATTCTCTGTATGCACTTCCTGAAAAGAGATGACAATATAATTATTGCAAAGATCAAGATGTGCATTTTAACCACGCTGCTATTTGCATTTCAGCAGGCCAAAACTCTCATGGCTGAATTAGTATAAGTGAGACATCCCTTATGTGACAAGGTGCTGCCATTTGGAGGAAGTAAGCGACGTGTTGCGGCAAAGTTTAGCACGACTGTCTGCCCAATTCTTTCACTGAATACTAATTCCACCACCCCCTGTTTTTTACCAGCAGACATGCAAATCTTCCAAGTCACTGCATATCTTTTAAATCCTACATTCCATTATATCATCCCAGTGGAAGTTTGTTTTTAGTGTTCACACACAGGTTTTTATCTCACAAAACAGGATGTGAGATATTTTACTACAGGGGCTATGTGATGAAAAATCTAAGCCTTTCAAAAGAGACAAATGGCCTCTCAAACCCACCCCCCATTTTCATAAAAAGCCCTTTAAATGACATTGGAAAATTTGACACCAAGCTCCCCCATTAAATATGCTTGGTAAACCAGCTTAGCAGTTTTATGCTCATTATGGATCCCCTGATAGGAGTTGAAGTCCAATTCCTGGAATTTGCCCCAAATGGGTGCTTCAATGCTAATTTCCCACTAACTCCTTATTAAATTTCAAGCATGGATCCTTCTATTGTTTTTAAAATAATGTCATAATAATCATGCTCATTTCGTTTTAAATCAATCTTGAAACAAGTATTAAAAGAATCGTTTGTTTACTCACAGTTATTTTTCATGGCAAATCCTCAAAACCATCAAAAATTTACGAGAGGCTTCTCAGGCAATTGATAGAAGAGTCATAAAAGCTTTGCACTTTAGCATCGTCCATCTGCCTTATATAACTGCTTTTTTTTTTTATAAAAATCCATCTGGAGCCACCTGATGGTTCAGTGGATCTCTGACCTGACTTTGGGGTGGGCATCTGGGATCGATTCCCACTCGGTGGTGGTGTAATAGTTAATGTCAAATAGCTGTTTTATTAAGATATTTCTTTGCCCATAAAGCTTCAACTGGTTCAACCAGAACGATCATCTCCTCTCTTTCATTTCTGAATTAATCTCACCCTCCATCGCATTTGGGGAGTCCACCCTTCAACCCTGGGGACTGGCTACATCACTAAAGTTTGAGTAATAACTTGAGGTTACTTTTATCCATTAGGAATTCGATTGTATACATTATACCGCAGGTATAAATTAAAAAGTAGCTATTAGTAATGATTCATTCCCTTTTTTAGATAAGAATTGAATCATAAAAAGGCTCAACATTCCTTTTAAAATCAGGGGAGAACATTCAAAGTATTTTTTTTTATCCCTGGCAGAAGTAAAAATTAATATGAACCTTGAATAGAGAGGTTGATTAGTTTGAATAATACACAATGCACATTGAAGCACTGGCCTTGTCAAATTATCAATGTGTTCACAGTTTGATAAAGTTATGGATTTTCCTGCTTATATTTAAATATGGTTATGAAATGGAACCATTTGCTATCAAATAATTATGCCTGCTCTTTTTCCATTTTGAATAAAAGGAATCACAATACCCTATTTCTGTAGTTTAAAGCTTTTTGAATGTTTGGCCAATCAATGTCCATCAAGGAGAAATTTACATACTTGTTTAAATCTTTGAGTCATGAGAGACAACTCCATATTTTTTGATGTGCTCCAGATTTTATGAGATACTAAGTGTTATGCTACATCACTGTTCACTTTTAATGTGTGATGAAGCCGTCTAAATATAAAAGAAATACACCAGGCAATGTTTTGTGGACATAGTCATTCAGATAACTATAAAGTTTATTCTAGAATATCTTTCTAATTGATTCATTATGCAAATAGAAATACCATGAATATTAGAGTTGTTCCACAACATTAACGCCTCATTATTTATCCTGTTAAAGTGCAAAAACAAAATATAAAACCAGATATAGCGGAATACTGTGTAATTTCTTTAGTTAAAAAGTGTGTCTGATCATGTTGGTGAATGCGGCCTGTTATTGACAATTGAGTATAACATTAAGCAGCACATAACACACACCTTGACTTTCCATTCAAAGCATAAGACCAAGCATTCCTGCAAGTGAAGTAGTAGTATGAAATACAAGTTTGTGCAGTGGCCATTATAGCCTGCTGACTACTGGGACTCACTGAGAGACTCTGGGGCGATCTCAAAAGTGCTGTTCATGTTAAACAACCCAAGAATTTATAAGACCAGGAGGATTTCTGCCAGGAACAACGGGTAGTTTTACCAGCTGAGAAAATAAATATTCCACATACAGTACAGATAATGAAAGACTGCAAGCCAGGGAGTTTCCAAATGAATTGAATTATAATCATGAACCTGACTATGCTCAGTCATTTAATATACACTTATTAAAATAACAAGATCAACCAAGGGGAGAAAGCTATGTTATGGATTATTCCCCAAAATCTGCATTCTACGGCCAGCGTCAATCCATTCCAACTGAAGCAGCAAATATTTTGCCATTTTAATACATATTGTTAAACCCAAATGCCCATTTGTCAGTTCTATTTCAGTATTACAAACACAAGAAATTTCTGCAGGGACAGAATTAATATTATAAATTTTGAGGACGAAAAGTTTTTGGGAAAACAATGAATTATGACTCTAAGTGCCGTGAGGAAAAAGAAGCCGACAATTAAAAGCCAGTAGGGTGTAGTTCTGAGTCCTAATACTGGCATAAATTAAAAGTAGGATCACTGAGGCACTCAACTCCTGTGGCCAACACATTTTAAGCAAATGGGCATTGCACTAAATGAAAGTCTATAATAAAAAGTCTAAGGGGTTCACAATATTTGTAATCAAGCAGACCAAGAAGTGAAACTGCCTCAAGCTTGCAAAAAAAAAAAAAAACACAAAGCAATTTAACAGAGCTTCTAGTTAAGGATATTATGTGCATCAAAATGCTTTGGAAGCTACTACATCAAACTTTTTTTTACTTCTTTTAAAACACACTCAAAACAATGCCATTAATGTTTCCATGATGTTTCTTACTCATTCAACTGCCCATTCCTTTACTACGAGTGACAAAAAAAGTGGACTAGATGCGAAAACTGACAGAAAAATCAAGCTGTGGAGCACTCAAAGGCTAATTTTAGTGATCGGCTGCACTTTCCGGAGTTGGGGAAGCCAGTAGGCATCTATCAAGCCACATTTATGAAAGCAAGCAGAGATGTTGTGGATACAAGAGGGAGGAGTGTGAAGTCTTCCACTGACGCAGGGATAATTTCCAACAGTGGTGCAAGAAAAAGGCATTTCTAACCATCTGCACACAAAACGTGATCTACAGTACTCAAACAAGTTTTCCTTCTACACCACTCTTCACACATCTTTGCTTGTGTAGCAAGGGATGCTTAAGTGTCCTTTACTGGCATTGGCATGCAAAGTTATTGCCAAGTAATGCTGGCAACATCCTCCTTCCGTTCTTTCACACTCATGCAAACACAAATTATCAATGCAATGACTCAATGAGAGAAGGCAAGAAGCCAATTCTGTTTTGAGTGTGAAAACATATTTGGATGAGACATTTACATTCTGTTATCTAAGAGAATATTGACTAAGCAATTTGGATGAGCAAATGATTATTAACCCTTTTTAAGATTTTTTGTGAAAGAAATGCTGAAGTTAAAGATTGTAATACTAGGGAATTCATTCAATATTATGTGACACTGAAATGTGTTCCAAAAAATGAATGATGAATAATATTTGCTTTTATCTATTAATTTTGTAATGGAAAATGTGGTAAGATGTGGGAAACAGGTGCAGCAGTTTGACAGCCTACGCCTTCTCAACTGACAGTCACAGGAGGTAGTGTGACTCAGAGGATGCTGTTATGGTGACCCAGCCAAACAGCTAACAAGTACTTTAATTTCTTGAGTACAATGCGTTCTCATGTACGGCAGGGCACAACAAGCGATCTTTCTGTCATTTCAGTGGATGTGTATTTCATTCCAGCATCTGAATGAGCAGGTGCGAGCAACGCACTGTGGCACATTAGGAGCACTTGGTGGGTATTTAAGGATGACTGTCACCATCATTTGTTGTTGGACTAGTGCCTTTTTAGACATTGCAAATCCTCACCTTCATCTTTTTCTTGCCATTTTACCGTACTCTTGGTGACTGTGCTTTGTTGTTCTACTTTTCTATACTTGTATTTTCTGGTGCACTCCCTCCCTTTAAGTATCCATTCATTCATTTTCCATCCCGCTAATTCTCAGGATGTCCCCCCGCCAGCTACCAATAGTTGTCAGAAATCGGTTTCAGCACCCTTAATATGCATAAATAAATGTAGGATCGAGTACTCTAGACTCGAAGGCAAGAAATAATATACATACATATTAATGTCTACTTAACCAAGGGAGCACGCCAGTATAACAAACTAGAACAAAAACAGCACCAACAAGATGGCTAAATGACGATAAAAAAGTCACAAATAAGGAATTTTTATAAAAAAAATAAAGAGTATCCTCGTGAGGATAAACGGTTCTGAAGATGAATGAATATTTCTTTATAGATAATTGTATTATTTTCTCTTCCGTCTGTATAAGAACAATATTTAAGTGGTTTTCCACTTTAAAATGAATTTTTCTGATGACTACACATTTTATTGTAGCGTTCTAAGCAAAGCAACTTCACTTTCGCGTTGTCTTTTACAGACAGTCAAAACACGCATGTTCACATACATGCTCGTATTCATGCACCAAATAAATGGCTACTGCTGCCACTGGGTGCAACTGGGGTGAAGGTTCTCGCCCAAGGAAACACTTCTAACAAAAAACCAACCCATTCGACCACCTGTGCCACCGTCTCCCTCAAACCACGCCATTTGATCCATTCCAATTACCGTCTGTGTCATTACCTCAGTGTCAATGTATAATAATGTATTAATTCAGGATACCACGGTTCACTTGACAGACAAGAAACCAAAGCAAATAGGACACTACTACCCTGCAAGGCGCCAGCTGGGGATCACTGAGTTGGTTTGAAACTCTACCCACCCCACACAAGTGAGTGCTGAAATCACAAGTAGCGTACATTGAAAAGGTTTGAAAATTGCATAATCAAAGGAGAATATGTGAGGCGACGAAAGACCAGTGAAGGCTAATTTAGCGCGTCGGGCACAGAGTGAACTAGGCCACAATGCTTCCGATTGATGAAGTGATTCGCTTAGGCAGCAGGAACTGGAGCAAGGCCAAAGTGCTGCACACGTTAGAGAGCAGGTGAAAACAGTAGCACACACACCATTATTCAAACATCTGTTATGCTCGACATTCTACAACCCATTTGTTGACAGAAGCTTTGATTTTGTTCATTTACATTTTGTTTATCGATTAGGATTAACGCCAAATACCAGACACTCGAATAATATTAATTTCATCACCTCTACACAGTACTATTTTTTTTCTGTATATTTATTAATTCTCAACTCTTAAATTATTTATTTCTCTAGGCTTGGTTGAGTCCCAAAAAGCTTTGGAGGATGAATATGTTAAAAAAAAAAAACAAGGCATACCTCAGGGTACTCAGGAGGAACAACTTGGACAATAAACTCATGGTAACCTTCTATAGAGCCACTTTAGAGAACATCCTGACATACTGAATCACAGTATGGTATGCTGGAAGCACGGCAACAGACAAAAAAGGCCATGCAGAGAGTGATTAACACCGCCCACATCCATCAGGACTCTAAACTTGCGGTAGCACAACATACAATCCCTTCTGTGTAATAACTTTGGGGTGAGGTAACATGAAAAGACGTTGATTTGCCTCCTACTGGCTGACTGAAGGTAAGTGAGGAGACAGTGAGAGGTAAATGATCCGCTCGGGGGGTGATGCGATGTATCTATCACGGCAGAATGGCAACGAGTCTGAAATTATCACTTATTTGGGTCTTTTGCCGGGAAAGCGCACCTTATAGAGAAGCACTACCATTTTCGTCATATGCAGCTGGGTATGATGATAATTAGGCTTTTGTCGAGTCAATGATGATGACAAAACCTAAGCCCGATTCTTATGATTATTATTATATCAAAAGCTCCTATGTGTTTCCATTATATTGTTGCAGAAAGTCAGTACGGCCTCTAAACTTAACACAAATACTGAAAGCATTTCCATCGTCAATGGAAAATAATGAAATGTGGCATTTCAGAATAAGCGCTTGTCCTTGTGTTGGAGAAAATCATTATGCACTAAGATTTCAATAGCACTGGTTGACATTTAAACGTGGACGCAAAGGGGTACAAAAAAAAGGTGTTTTTCCAGGTGAGTAACAAGGGACTAATTTTTCATGTAATGCAATTTTAATGCAGCGACAGATGTGATTTATTTCTATGGTCTGGTGAAAAAAAAATGTAAAAAAATACTGCGGCAGGCTGTTTTGCTGCAAACCAATTCAGTGTTTTCACACATAGTTTTGCTGGGATTTGCTACAGCACCTTTCACGACTTTTGTGAGGATAAATGGTATGGAAAATTAATGAATGAATGAATGTACTTTGACTATTTGTAATGTAAACAACAGCTCAATTCCGATGTACTTTTGTGTATTTACAATAAAGGCATTCATCACTTCAAATTTAAAATGTAGTTTTTGCTATTTTTCATTTTTTTTAGGAGAGGATGACAGTCCAATCGTACCTAAACTGAACTCCAATCTCGTAAAATAAAGCTCAATCATGATATCTTTTTGCAATGAGCCAAGATAGTATTTGCAAAGCTCTCCACAAAAACGATGACCGTCACGTCTCAATATCACTTTTAATTTGCCACACAAGTGTGCACTGATGATGCTTTTATTGTCTTCTATTGGTTCTGCATATAAAATTACCAGGGTAATATGCAGGAGAGCCAAGAGTTATCCAATTACGTAATTACGTTTTGCATCAAGCTGCATCTTTACTGTCATCGAGAGATAGGACAGGTTGCTCATATTTTTCTTAATTTCCCATTGAATGAATCATGAATCTAATGAGGAGATCACTATTTGGTGAGTGTTCTAATTATGATTGTGAGCAAAGGTCCAAGTGATTTAAACGTGAAGGATTTCGTCACAGATTCAAAGATTGCCTTGCAAATCCATTTTTTTATTACCTATACAACTTAATAACAAAAATGTACAAAAGCTTGAAACATCTGAAATGAGGTTTCTCAACACCTGCATTCTCCTTGTCTGCACAATATTTAATCAAATAGGAGGTCAGGTATCAAATCAGCACTTTTGTTGTAATCAGCATTTCCCCCAGGCAGTTTTTCTACCATTTTCTTTTACCTACCAATCAGTATTCACTTTCTACAGAATGAATACAATTGCCAGCACCTTGTTTGAAGTTTTTGAGAATTAAACAGCTTTGATTTCTTTTTTTTTTGATTAAAAAAAAGTTCACTTTCATTTGACCATTTCATTTCAGCTATAAACTGAGAATAGTACAGCTTGGAAACCAACTGTCTTCTAAAATCTTTTCCCCCCCGACATGATGACTTTACCCCCTGAAGCCCATGCAGCAAATCTGTTGAGCCTTTTGCAAAAACAGAATACACGATGAGCAATGTTGTAGTAATCCTAGCCCCCCCTGCCTAGGATTAGCTGTTTAGAATGCAGATCCAAATTCAAGAGGCAGCGACAAAATGTCATCCACAGCCTAATTGGATGCCCGATACATTCCAGAATGTATTTTGTACAGGGTTAAAAAGGATCATAAAAACAATGAGAAGAAATGGAATGATTGGAAGTGAGATGATTCACTGAGTTTTGGATTACATTCGAAATTCGATTGCCTGGGCCGTTATACCATTTGCACAATGAATTATAGTAAATCTGGTCAAAAAAAATTAAATGTACTATATCTGTAAGGGGTGCTCAAAGTTAAGACATTTAGGAAAACTTCCCCCAGGGAAGTTACAATGGCTAAATACACCTGTGATTGTATTGTCCACCCATTAGTTCAATTTTAAAGGAAGAAGTAGTTGGGGGAATTGGGTAGAGGTCTGGTGGTTAAACATCTGGTTCGGCTAATTAAATCTCATGGGGAATTTGCTGTGCAATGGCCAGTGAAAAATGTTCAATATACAATGAGCAAACCAGTGACCCAGTGTTGGAAAATGATTCCACAGAAGAGAAACATCTACCAGAATAAAAGCTTGTGTGTATTGAAAAGCAGAAAATGGATCCATTTGTAAATGAACATGCACCTGTGGAATTGCAAGCCTTGGTTTTTAATTAAAATTGCGAAATTGCAAAACTGACAAATGGTACTTTGTCTCACCCGAAGCTTGAAAGACACAAGATCACACAGCAGTAAAAATAAATGTTTTCAAAGATCTAAAAACTGCACGCTCGTGGCACATCCCCATTTCATGCCGACTTAAAGAACTAAAAATACAAAACATGGGACACAGGAAGCTTTAAATATGCATAAACCTCTTACACCACTTTGCAATGCACATTAATATTTATATAGGCTCCAACACATGGAAGGGAATTTACATCCCCTTACCTGAGAGGGCATGTTCACTGTGTGAGTGCCTGAATGTTTTTGTAGTAGTACTACATCCATTACAAACATCCTAAAATGTGACTCCTCTGTCATCCGTTATGTTCTGAGATAATTACAAGAACAGAAGCCCAACCAAGCATGCAAGTAATCTCTTGCATGAACTTTTCAAGATTTGTACTTTGAAGAATCAAAAAAGCACAAAAAATACACACAAAAATCAACAATTCTAACCTGCCTTTTGTCTCACAATTTTCTGTAAAAAAACAAAATCTGTACTGACACAGATAAATGCAAAAAAATATATTGAATAAACAATAGTACTTCAACCAATAGTGGCCTCCACGCAGAATAAAAACAAAAAATCCTAAAAAAAAACAAAAACGTACTGTATTTTCACGACTACAAGGTGCACTTAAGTCTCAGATTTTCCTCCAAAATAGACAGGACACCTTATAATCCAGTGTACCTTATATATGGAAAAAATTAAAATGTGCCATTCATTGAGGGTGCACCTTATAATCCAGTGCGCCTTATATATGGGAAAGATGTCATTCATTGAGGGTGCGCCTTATAGTGCGGTGCGCCTTATAGTCGTGAAAATACAGTACTCTTTTTTTAGGGGTAATTTCGATATTAGTGATACAGAAGTGTCCATTCAGCAAAAGAAGTTATTACCTTTACTTGTATGCACAGGTTTCTCCTCATTGAGGCAAGAGATACATAACAATCTGTGCGCATGGATTATATGGTCAATGACTTTTGATGAGTTCCCTTTTCGGCAATTACTACCGCAGTTGGAAAGAAATGCAAATGGAGCATATATTTAGAGTGGAGTATTTTTTTTCTTTCCATTGTCATCAAATCAGCCACTTGTGAAAACCTCCAGTACCTTTACTTGGAAGTTACTTATCGAATCACATCACGGATGCCTGGAGGCAAGTGGAAAGCGTGTACTTGGGTCTTGCTGTTATGACACGAATGCTTCAAACATGCTTAGAACCGAGGGTATGCCCTGCTTGTACATGTCAAAGCTTTTAAAAGTGTGAATGCTGAAGCGCGCAACGGATTAGAGCTTAACAGTGTGGAAGTTGCAGCATCATTCTCACAAAGACGCGTGCCATAGTTGTCTGCATTTCAGCGCCTTTTGGTGATAAAAGTGGAAGCTTGGTGCTTTGCATAGGGGAATTCTTAACTAAAATTGTGTGGTAAGTTAAGTAATCTATATCAATAACAGTAAATGTGAGAATTGTTGCCAAAGAGAAGATAATTGCATTTTTTAATGCCAAAGATGGAATCAAAAATCACATGTAAAATCAATTCTGTGCTTCAGAATGTACTAAATACATTTTATTGGTTGTCGCAAACGTTTGTGACAAACGACTCGTAACCTTATATAATATTTTTTTTCCCGCTATAGGATAAATTTTAAAAAGTTTTTCATCGTATCAAGTTAAGTTAGTGATTTATCGTGTTAAATAACAACAAAATAAAGCTGTCATTAATTATTTTAATTGGTTAAGTTCATTTTTCGGCATTATGTTTCATATTGTGTAAAATTGGCTTTTTTTTATTTTTGCATGGTTCTATTCTTCTGTCTGCAACCAATACGAGAAACGAAAATCCATTCGCAATAAACATAGGAAAATAAAGGTGAAAAGGCATTAGAACCAAGTTGACCCAACGCCAAATAAGAAGTGGATAGTGGGAAGCAGATAGAGCAGACTAGAAACTCACTATGGGCACTGTTTAAAGATATAAAACATATATTTAAACTCCGAAATCAAGATCCCCCTATAGCATACTTTAATACCTCACAATCAGACATCCTAGAAATCCAAAAATCTGTATACATGTGCAGCAAGCTGCACTTACTAGATAGAGAGCAGCAATACACTGGTTATGCCCATTCAAAAGGAAGCAACAGTAAAGCAGTAGTACTATAAGCAACCAGTCTTAAATGTTTGTTGAGGATAATGACTTTGCACCTGAGCCTATTGTAAAGATAACATCTGCGTGATAGGACTGTAACAGCTTGGCAAAGCTTTGCAATGTAGGAATAGAACCTTGCCCCAGATGCACCATATGACTTTTGCTTAGAGGGGCTATCTTGCAAAGAAAAGTTTGCTCTTGTACATGTGTGTTTGTTTTATGTTGCCCGTCTTGAATCTGACGGAAAATAGAATAGAATAGCTCTATATTTATCGCCCACAGGGGAAATTCACTTGCCACCGCAGCTAAGAGAAAATAGAGACAAATATAGTATGCCAAAAGTGAGTCATAGCAATAGAAATAAATATAAACGTATATACAGCATGCAAAAATATAGTGGAATGAATAGCATTAAATGAGATAGAGGATAATTATGTACAAGAACGATAGTGCAATTGTTTTCAGAGAAGTTTAAACATGGCAACTTATCTTAACATCTGCTAGTGGTGCCGGTGTTATCGTTTTAATGCGGATGGAACTTTAAATGTAGAAATGTCAGAGTGAATCATTTAAAAGGTGCACTTTAGAAACTGAAAAAAAAGTACAATTTAGTAAATTTGAGTGAAAAATATAGCCAGATTTCTCGAAGCGTGGTCTATTGAGCATATTTCATCCTTAAAAAAATGTCCTTCTGTTCATGATGGAGCTTTTCCTGACACTTCTGGGGGGGTATATTCATAAAACTACATTTTAAGTAAAATTCTAGGCCACATTGGAAATAAATATTCCTCCATTTTCTTTTCCATTTACTGTGCAGAAGCGAGAACTTGCACAATCACACCTGAAAAGCAAACGTCATCCTAGACTGGCTATCAGTCAATTACAGTGTATAAAGAGATAGATAGATAACCATTCACACTCAGTTTCACCTAATGAAAGAAAGAGTATGGGAAATGAAACGACACTATCAGACAAATGGACTTCAACACTCCAGGACACGAAATATCAAGTATAGCTAAGTGAGGCTGTCTTGCAAAGCCTGTACTGGTAATCATCACAAGGTTCAAAGATAGATTGAATTCTCCCTGCAGATTGTGTATGTGACTGGGTGCACACTTATCAACAAATCACAGGGCAGACTGAAAAACACATTCATATTCACAATGACATACTTACATTCCCTTCAAAAGCACCCATTAGGTATGATTCTTTTTCATACATTTTCATTGTGGTTTATCCTTACAAGTGTCATGGGGGGAAAGAAACCAGAGTACCCGGAGAAAACCCACAAACACATTATCACAGGTCTGTGAGGCAGACCTAACCAGCCATTCATCGTGCCATGCATAATTTCAGTTATTGCTATGAACTAAATGGGTTTATTTGATAATTTATTATGTTTTTATGTATGCACATTTGCATCAACTACTTTTAACTTGCTTGTCTCATTTTTCATGACTTCTATCAGCAGTAATTTTACTCATTTTATCATCTACAAATTCAATACAAGATAGAAAAATCTTGAACTTTGTGTCTTGGCATTAAGACTCACAGAAATTGGTGCATTTTTTTTTAAAAGTCAATATATTCCAAACTTCTTAACATTATTGTAACGTCAAATTTTCATTCATTCATCATCTGTTACCGTGCATCCTTGCAAGGGTTGCTGGACCTATTCCAGCTGAATTTGGGAGAAAAGTAGACTACATTTTAGGACACAAAAAGAGACAGACAACCATTCACACCGAGCGGGATTCGATCCTACGCTTGCCCGCACCCAAATCAGCCACGTGAAGCATTACTCCATCAGGGGCCTTCTAACCTCATATATCAAATAAAATTTTGAAAGTACGTAAATTTTAATTATTTTCTTTAAAATGTGGGTCTCACAATACTGGTCCTTTATAAATAAATAATGAAAAAACAAGCATCCTGACTTCTGTGAGAGCAGAAATAAATCAGTTATATGGGATTTTGTTGTTGTTTTGTTTTTCTAGGATGCCCCAATTCCCTTGGCAAAAGTCAAAAGTGCATCTGCCTTTTAGATTCCAAGAGTTGCCATCTCGTTTTAAGTAGCTTGTCTTGTAGTGTTAACCATGCTCAGCATGAAGTGTCTGTTCCAGTGACAGGAGGTAAAATAACAATTGTCCTCCACTGTCATATATGTTATACATCAAAAAAAGAGCGAGTAGGGCATGCATGAGCATCAAACTACTTTTTCTCGTCCCTTGAAGTTAAAAAAGAAACTAAAAAAATCTTACTATTGGTGTTATATCTGACGCCATTTATATCTGCAGGGCATGGTCGCCCCACAATTCTACCAGAGCTGCTCCTTGGCCAGCAGGTGCCAATCTCATCTTTGGTGGCGTTGCAAAAGAAACCTTAAAGAGATTAAAAACAAACAAAAATGTTCATCAGGAGCAAAAAAAAAAGTGTTGTTTTTTTTTCTTCTTCTTACCGTCAGCGCTCAAGGCTGTCAAAGATGCGTGTTCCCACAAAGTGTCTTGAAAGCCCTCCACGAAAGTGCAATTTAAATCCGCCAACTCGCGGATGATGATTTGATAGAGAATCGCATCCATGCTTCCATCTGACTGGTACATGCGGATGCTGAGGCGCGCTCTGACTGAGTCCAATCCGAGCGGCAGCTGGTGAGCTGCAGCCGCGCTCCACTGACAAACCGACAACTACTCGCGCTTCTGCTCCAGTAGAATGGCTCTGGCCAATCACAATCGCATCCTCCCATCGTCGCACTCATGAAGAAAAAAGTACACGCGTCAGTCCAACTCAGTGGTGAGGAAGATCAAATCTTAATACAGCTATTTCAAATTTGGAATATATATTGGTTTATTCTAAATTCCCTGTCTGAACTGCTTATCTTCACAAGGGTCACAAGGGGTGCTGGAGTCTATCCATGTTCACAAGGGTCGTGAGGGGTGCTGGAGCCTCTCCCAAGATTAGACAAGGTGGAGGGACACCCTGAATTGTTTGCTAGCCATGGCACTAGGGGACAAACAACCAATTATACCTAGGGACAATTTTGAGTGCTTAACCAGGCTACCCTGCGATGTTTTTTGGGACCCCATAGAAAACCCACACAAGACTGGGGAGAACATTCAAACTTAATCAAATTTAAAATAATTAAAATACTGCTGATTTTGCATGTTTGTGTTGCTTTTCAGGGAGACAAATACATCATTTTTTAGGATGAATATCCTTGCCGGTGTGCCCAAAAATCCAAAAAGACATTTTACAGCACACCAGTTTTTACTCTTGCTTTCAATGGATTATTACTTTTGAAATGAAGGTGACATAGGTGAATGTACCCTAGCATTTGGTAAATTGCATGTGTCTGACTCCCAAAGGCTGGTGCTAAAGATTCACAGGTTGTAGCCAGAGGCTGTATCCCATTTCATCTTATAACCTGCTTCACTCCTTCATAGTTTGACCGAGACCGGGAGTCATACTGTCGTATTATTAAGAAGCTGTGCTGTCTTAAATGTGCACCCAGGAGGGAGGATGCAAGGAAGAATTAATTGAAAACAACTGACATATGCTTTTGTGTGCACTTTTAAACTCATCAACAGTAACATGTAAAAAAAAATGCACTTACATCTCAATGCAAAATAGACTGTAAGCAAATTAAACAAAATTTGATACCTGGCTATTTGCAGTACTGTAGTTGTACTTCCACTTAGAACCTTTCAAAGTGTCCTTTTTGCTTAAAAACAGTCCTGAGGGCTCAACCCCCTAATCCTAACCCTTCTTGAATGGGGGGTTATTAATTACTAAAAGACTTTGGATAGCTATCAAAACTAAACATGTTATGAAGTGTAAGGAGTGTGTCTGATCAAGAAGCTTATGTTGCCATGATACAATGGAGGTGTGCCACCTGTGTCTATTTTGTACTGCTTGTTTTCTGATTAGTTTCACCTGGTCCCATCATTCAACAGCCAATCGCGTCCTTCTCCTGCACTTGTGTTGAGCCCATCTGTGTCCCCAATGTAATTTGACTGAGTGCCCATTTCCATTCAATTGTTGTTGAACCTTGTTTGTTAGTAGTCATTGCCCTTGAAACTGCCTTCAATCTGCTTATTGGCTTTTGAGTTCTTCTGTGGTTTTTATAAAACAAACAAAGTTGAAAGCCCATTTTCCTTGACTCCAGAGTACCACAAAGGGAAAGAGCAAACGTTTGAATCTGTCCTGCATGAATTTTTTCACTGCCATTGATGATGATAAAACTCCTGTCCATTTGAATTGAAAGGACCTACCAGTGAATGATCACAGCATGGAAAGAACCCCAGTTTTCAAACCATTAATATATGCTAATTACACTTTGTCCACCACAAAAAAAATTGCTCTTCCAAGGAATTCCTTTGATTGTCATGTGTGACAAACCAACGGGTAGATTAAAGCACCCCCTTGACTTTGTTGCACACGTTTTCAACATCTCATTAAAATAATCCGTGTGGGTCCTTTTTCCAATTACATTTAGATGGCTTGTTGGATTCTAAAAAAAAGTATATGAGCACCAGTATGGCACAGAGAGTAAAGTTTGGACTTAGAAGGGAAATAATCGATAATATAGTAACACTGTGTAAACTGTCTTTTTTGGTCTGACATATTGATTGATTTTTTCGATGCTAAATATACTTTGTGGGAGGTTGCTGTTGTAAAATGCATTGTCTAACGTGGGTTAAAAAAAAAAAGGAAAAGAGGAGAATTATTCAAAAGGGGGTCTGACCTGAAAACAGATGCCAGAAAATAATTGTGCTCTCCAAGGAGTACCATCATGCAAAATTACGCATAAATGAAATGACAGTATTCAGATGCATGTATGGCAGATTGGTAGAATAATGGGGAAAAGCAGCATTAAAAATGACCAACATAAATTGATTCATCAAGCTTTTGAGTGACATTTTGACACAATGTGATTCGATTGGGATCATCATTAATGATTTATGTTATTTATTGTGAATGCATATGTCCTCATTTTAGTCCAGGTGTACTCAAACACTTGTCAAGTTGACTTTAATAACTTAAATATCCTCCCCAAATATCAAATATGCATCTTTTACGTCCAGTTTATATGATGAATGGATAAACTTTCATGGGTATTTTTTATTGTCAAAGCAATACAGCATTTCTTCATTTTTTAAAAGCTTTAAAAATAAGATACCAGACATAGCTGAGACAGTAATGTTCAGTAAGTACATGTGAATGTTTTATCTCTTCAAAGGTTTTGTCTTGAACGTTTCATTCAATCTTTTCTTCTTTTTTCAAATGAACCTTATCCATTCTTACTTCAAAACCATAAAAGTTGAACGCAATCCATTCTGCGACATCTTGAAATTCAATTTTGCACCAAGTGAAATTCACTTCTGCTAAAAAAACCCACAATCTGCTATGACCTTCCATTGCCTTTTTAGAGAATAATTTAATGATGCTGTTATGTGTCATCCTTTAATTTAGTACTCCAGTCTAGTTCTATCTTGGATTTTTTGCTGATTGGCGAAGCAATTTCTCACGAGTTTCAATTTAACACGCTGGGAATGAGTAATTAGTGTTTTGCGCTGCAGTCTATCTGCTTATACTGTGCCCCCCTAAAAGTACTGCATCCCTTCTCCTGTTGTCCAATTAATCGCAAAGGTAAGACACTAGGGAAGCACACTAACGAGAATCTGATAGTCCTAAGCGCATTATAATCAGACTCATTCCGATAAGTAAACGCTTGTAATACATAATTTGTGAGTGGTGCTTTTGTGCCTAGGTGACCCTTTAATTTAAATCAGCTTAAGCAGATACAACTTAACAAGGTTACAAATATTCCACATGTGTATTTAGCCACGTTTATGACCCAAAATAATGTGTTATAGTAATTATAGTTACTCAATAGACAAAACATGTTAAAGCCCACAATATACACAGTTTTGATGGGATTGATGGGTAACAAATTTGAATGAGGGAAATGTAGTAAAAGGCTTTATAGAATGAATATAGTTTTTATCTGGTTTGGGATGGAACACTTTTTTTTATACATTTGCTAGTCTTTGCATTTGGTCATTTTTGTTGTTGTTGAGGTACTTGTTTGTGTACTGAGTGGCTTACTTTGTTTTGACTGGTACGCTTCTATTTCAGCACTCTGACTCCATTTTTTTTTTAGATCTGACCTTTTGACACTGGCATGTTTTTGTTATTTCATTCCCGTATTCTCCAGTGTTTTTAAGTTCAATACATATTGTATTGCATGCCTCCTTGTTTGAGTTGTTTACATTGAGTCCCTGGCTTACTTCTACGTCAGTGGTCTGTAAGAATGATTGTCCATATTTGTCAATGAGGGACATGGAAAGATTAATAAAGCAAAGCTATATTCAAATATTGCTCACACTGCACATTCCCATTTTAGGTTCAGTGCACCTTGATTACTTCTGTCACCAATGCTCATCATAAACAGGACTCCTTTATTTTAATGCGAATGCTCTTTCAGCATTCGGAGCCATGCATGGAGATTTCATGCCATATAGTTCATTCAATAGATACCTTGTTTTACTTACTCTTCTGTTATTCATGTATCCACAGCAACTTCAATATGCCGCAATACATTACCTTATGAAGCGGGTATAGGCAAGAATAATGATTCCATTGGCTCTATCACACCTTGATGGACACTGAGAGGTATTTTCTCAGCTGTGATATTATGTGGTCAGTGTGATATTATTTTGTCGGAACAATTTTTGGATTATTTTCAGCACCCTAAGAATATATATACATGAAAGGAAAATGAGTAGTGCACAATAAGACAAAAAGCTGCATTTCAAATACCAAAGTTAAAGGTGACACATTATTGTGATTCAAAAAATAAATAGATCTGCCCTTATGTTAAAAGGAATTATTAAATCAAAATAACAATATCATGTGCACATATCCATGAATTTGTGAAAATTGTCTTTTATGAGGCCTTAAAATGTTTCATTGGAATTAGTACTATTTTTAAAACCACATTATATTCATTATTTTACTGTAAGTAATTGACAATTACATGAAGCAAAGCTCAAAATAATTAACTATATTTGGACTGTTTTAATACATTGTATTCATTGTATTGAAATCTTTGACTGGCTTTTGCTATTGACGTTTATATTACAAATTTTGTATGATTTCTCTGGCTACATTTCCACTTTCTCTTGCAGCATCATTTAAATCGTCATAAAAGAGTCATCATTTTTATGGTTTTTTTGTGTGTAAATTTAGTCTTTAGCAGAGCCCCTGTCAATTGCTTTATTTTGTCCAAAGTAAATTCACTCCTGATTATTGAATTCTTTACAACTATATCAATCAAAACTGAGCAGCATTATCTTATTATTGGTTTATGTAATAAAATCCATGTTAATGAACTAGACACTGAATACATATTTCCAAGAGCAAGTGGAGTGGATGATTAAAAACAGTAGACAATTGAGGTGTTGTTTTGTTACATATTCATTTTTTTATACACTACACCAACTCCTAGAGTTCCTGAAATATTATATTCACATGATGAAAGCCTTTTGCTACAAAGCCCATGAGGCAAACTACACCTTCTGATGAAAATCAAGTTTGTCACATGAAGGCAAAAGCCACTTTCTGTGAACACCTTTTTAATTTCCTGTCTGCTTTTCTCTCGTATCAGATTCCATCGCAAAGCTAGTGCTTTCATATATATTACATTTATAAATGCATTGTTTTTTTGTTTTTGTTTTTTGCGACATGGTGACCATGTGGTTCCGATCTTCCTGTGCAGAGTTTGCAAGCTCTCCTCATCCATGTTAAGGTTTTCTTTGGTTAATCCGATTTCACCTCCCACGTACCGAAAAATGCAAAACACACTGACTTATCTTTATGCATTAGTGCAGGGGTAGGGAACCTATGGCTCCGGAGCCACATGTGGCTCTTTTGATGAGTAAATCTGGCTCTTTGCTAACCTGTGAGCTAAAATATGGAAACTGCTGATGACAGAACTGAGATACTACATCTATAACCATTTATTTTTGCAGTAGACTCTTCTGGAATGCATCTTCTCATTGATTAGCAACAGCATAAGAATATTTTTTTAAAATATTCATTTTTTTCCACTTTAAAAGTGGTGAAATTACAAAAAAAAATGATATGGCACTCGTTTACATGTATGTATTTTGACTGGGACAAGCTCCAGCACCCCTATGATGCCTGTGAGGATAAGCAAAATGGAAAATAAATAAAGGAATATAATTTTTAATGGCTGACGACAGACGTCTATTTTGACTGAAAATACATTAGCTTTAGATTTTTATCTGTCATATATTTGTGTTTGGAATCCCTGTTAGTTTTCATGCCTCTTAACTGATATCCATCTGCACTGTAGCTGTGGCAACAAGATACTTCATTGTTGCTGACATTTATCCCTACATTTCCACTTGTCCCAGCTTTTCAAGCTGCATGCATTAATATAACAAAAACATTATATGTTACATACAAAAAAAATGAACTGCAGCAGTTAGTTCTTAGTTCTAATGACCATTTTTTAAAATGTTATTTGTACACCTCTAATGCAGAAAAAAAATACTAGGGCAAAGATTATGAAGCAGTAATAATGTGTGGCAAGATAATGAGATAAAAATATGACCCGATTGACAAATGGTAATACTCCATTGCATTTTTAACGGCCCTAAGGAGGAAGCTAGATTGATAGAGTTTTTAAAGCAGAGATGGGAGTGAGGGATGGAGGATATAATTTAAGTGACAGATCCAATGAGCATGTGATGTCTGTGTATAACAGGAATGTAAGGCATTAGATTGAGAAAAGGTTAACATCCTTAGAAATGAAAATATTAGTATCCATGAAAATCAAAAGTGTGCAAAGAATTTGACGCGCTAGTACAGTGATGGATTGATTTGTTTGTTAAATTCAGGCAAATGTATTGGAACGGATGTGTTTTGCTTCCTAGCTTGTCCCATTACATCGCTTACTCAAACAATAAATAGGGCTGAAAGCCTCTACTCTATTCCAGATTTAGATTTGAGCTATAAATTTTACATCTTTCATTGTTGGTGTCATTAACATAAAAAGGGGGCTTTTTAGAAAGACCTTATGGAGGATGGAGATTTTTTTCATGCTTTACACCCTGTTATTCTTTTTTTGCATTGTGCTAAAGCATCCTTTTACACCCATAGTGTTTTATTCATGATATTTATTGAATTTATTTTTTCAAAATGGAGACGCACAAAGTCCCATAGGCAAGGAATGCACACAAGTAGGTGATTTAGAAAGGGAATAAAACTAAAGTAAAGCAACCAGAGAGACTTAAATCTTTTGTTTGCTACATCCCAATGTATGAATAATATGCATATTAGGAAAATCTCAACGCATTTTTACCACTTTTTTTTTTTTGTTTGTAAGTGCATTCTAAGACATATGAGCAGTAAAAAACAAGTAACTGTTGAGTTCAATCTTCCAAAAATACATGTTTTGCATCCTTCCTGCTGTTTCAAATAAAGTAATGTAATTGCCAGGTTGTGAAAACACTGTCTCCTTCGCAAAATGACTTTTAGGGGATTAGCTAATGCCAAAGTGGCGGTGTCAAAAAGACAAATGGCTCTTCTGCATATATTTTGGATGCCATCCAAGCAGATCAAATCAACAAACAAACAAACATGGCTCATCTGAAGACAGATAGAAAGCTTTGATCAATACATAATGTTAATGGAATTATTTTCAGACTCCCTTCCCTATGTTTGCCCCTATTTATTTACTTGTGTAAAATGTTATTTCCAACATATCTACCATGTGATGAAAGGGATTTGCCCCCATGATGTGTTCTATTGATCAGCTCAGTCTTTTACCAGAAAAGATGTAATGTGACATGTTTCCGGTCAAAGTGTGTCCTCTTGTAATGTTCTAACAGTTTACCATCGATTCGACCAATTGACCGATGCAACAATGTCTTATCACTTGTTTACTGACACTCATAAAAGGATTACATGTTCGCTCCACGTATTGCCCTTGAAATCCCAAGACAGAAATTTGCATGCAGCTGAGCAGGGTGCATCCTCATCTCATATAGTAGGCTTCTACTCATGTTTATAAATATAAAACTCCTAATTGTGCTATAAATATAGCCGCCGGTGATTTACTAACTAGGTTGTGTGCCTTGTCAATCACATTTTTCTTGCAATTTGATTAATCAAACATTATCCATGTGGAGTAAATGCAGAATATCATGCATGAAATTGCCTGCAGACTACATTTTTAAATACCAGTAGGTGCAAAAATGAGGATTCACGACCACTTGCAGAGCTTAAAATCTCATTTGCTTGAACCAATTCGTGCTTATAAATGAGTACAGTCCTTTTATGGTTATATAAGACATTTGCTGAGAGTTTTTAAGCCTTGTCAATATCATCCTAAATGCTCAGTCCAGTGGATTGGACGTCTATCAGCATCATTGACCCGTTTGGAGTTAAACCAGTGATCCTCAAAGTGTAGTTTTACCAGTTTTACTTAGTCTTTTTTACATCCATAACTGTGCATTTCTCAATTACAATTCAAAGTAATATTCAAGTTAAACAACAAGACATCGCTATTGAATGTTTAAGAAAGGTTTCTTTAAAAAAATGTAACAGCATTGAAGAATAAAACTTCAGCACGGTAATAATGTTCAATGTTTTTAAAAATAAAGAAAAACCCAACAGTTTTTGAAAGATTTTACACTAAGGTCAAATTGGCCTTCAAAAGGGAAAAAGCCATCCGCCAATCAAGTTTGAGGTCTCATATCAGAACAAAAATGAAGACTGTAAAGTATATGAGGTCTCACATAACTCTTATGAAGCTAACAGAATGGAATATGAGATTTATCGTGTCCATTAATTAACGTAATCATTATAGCTATGCCCACCCTTATGAAAATATCATGATGTTTTTCTCAGGTTAGTTTTATTACCCCACTTCCAAATGATGTCAACAGGGTTTTGATCCTTCGGCTGCCCGCAATTAGCATATACAGCCTATGCTCCCACTCTTGGGTTAATGTAACTCATGTCGTAAAAAGATGTTGCGACAAATTGTCAATCAGCGTCGTGTTTGGTGGACCCATTCCAATGGCTGACTGAAATACTTGATTGCCTTGCACAACATCACTTTTCATAACACTAATACTGTTGTGTTCTTCACAACATGTTCCTCATTTTTTTTATTAAATGTCCCTGTATTCCTGTACATTAGCTTCTGCTCTCTCTCTCTCTCTCTCTCTCGCTCAGATGCGGCTGAGATTGATGAGATTGATTGCAGCGGAAATCACCCGCTCGGCCTCAGATGATGACGCGGGTGCGTGCCACATCAGGAGATGTTCAACTGATTAGCCCAACTCCACTTTGTATTCCATTTGAACACAAACAAGGATTATTATCTGATGTTGTAAATGGATGGAATTATATACTATATATATATATCGTATTTAGTGATTTTTTTTTTTGGCTGGTGCGACTTATAGTCTGGAAAATACAGTAATTGATGGATATTGCAGTGCTGGTCAAATAAAGCTCTGAAACGTGTAGGAGTGAAAAAAAATGTAACATGTAAAAGTAAAATTATTAAATCATTATAACAAGGGAATGAATCTATTTCCACATGCAAAACCTTTTAGGATATTTTTTATTGTCGTCATTTTTTTTTTCATAATCCTCAATATTTTCATTTGAAATCTGCAGCAGAGTTTAGTTTAAGTGTCCTTCTTCAACTCTGCCAACTACAATAATCAAGCGCTTGTAGTATGACTACCTTTACTACACAAAGTACAATGTCAAACTGAACTTGAACTGTTGTAAACAAAGAAATCCATGTCTCTGTGAATCTTACAGTCTGTAAATGTACCTGACACAAACCCATAAAAATAGACAAAAACAACCCCAATGAGACACAAAATTGACCACACATCCCCCTTTCCAAGAATAAAAATACACAGTACTATAATCAGTGTTGCTCTATCGCAAAATAGTCCTCAAAATATGAAGAAAAAAAACTTTACAGTGTCTCTAGAGTTTAAATACAAGTCCTACTAATAAGTCTAGCCATCTTAAACAGGCACTAAACAATCCAAAGGTGATAGGATCTGTCTCAAGGTTGCCTGAGCTCAAGAACTAATAAAAAGCACAGCAGAGACAAGACAGCGCAACAAGAAAAGAGGTTGAACATCCACTCAAGTGTTCTGCTTTAATGCGATTCATTCAGCTCGATTTATCAACACCTACAATCGTAATGTTGTCATAAACACAGTGCAATCCAGGCTTCTGTTTTAAGCCATATCAATACTTTTACATTAGAACCTAGGTGCTGTGTCCTTTACAATTACTTACAATATTTTAATTACTACAATGGATCTTTGTTAGCTTAGTATTTGAAAGCTCCTTCGTCTATTGCAGTTGTTTTTATCTTTGTGGTCATTGTTGGTCCATTCTCTCATGGCACAATGTAGGTTTTATGTCCCATTCAGCCTAATTAGAGTTTGATATGCGTTTTTCTTTTAAGAACAAAGAGATATGAGTGAGAATGATGCTTCATCTATGAACACAGGCGATGCCCCCATTGATGGTACTTGGCATTTGTCATTTTGAATGTTATATGACTAGAAAAGAACCACTTGAGTTTCTACTTTTCATCACCAGGTCCATTACTGGATATGTGCACTTGCATGTGAAGTGACTATTAACAAATCAAAGAAGGGTATTTTCATATTTTTCATCACAATTCATTTTGATTGTCAAGTAGGAATATAGGCCACCCGGTATGTGAGTGGTTAGTTTGTCAGCCTCTCAGTTTTGGGGTCTGAGGTTCGATCTCAGGTCGGTCCTCACTGTGTGGACTTTGTATGTTTGCGTGGGTTTTCCCCAAAAACATGCAAGTCCCCCTATGCAACCCAAAATCTTTAACTTTGCCAATATAAATACTAAATATAACAAGGAGTAACGTACTCACATTACCAGGTGAAGCTGAGACAATCAAACTTTACTTTGCACTAAACTTTCTAAGGATGGAAAGGACTCCACTGCATGAGAAACCAAGTCAGCATGTCAGCTTGAACTAACAAATAAAAAGGGTTTAAATAAGGACAGGAAGTGAATCTTGATTGGAGGAGGAATGATGGGGAAGTATTCACAACTGTGTTGGCCTGGGCAGGGCTTTGTCACAGGGGTGGAGCCACAGCTCCATGTACCTGTAAAGGTAAAGAAACCACACCCCTCCTACAGGCTGCCAGCCGTAACACTAGGTATCATTGGTTGTCCGTCTCCTTGTGCCCTGCGATTGGCTCACAACCAATTCAGTGTGTCACCCACCTGGGTGCCCATATTTACCTGGGATAGCCTCCATCACCCCCAGAGATCCTTGTGAGGATACGTGGCTGGGAAAATGAATAAATGAATGGACTATGAATATATGAATAGTAGGAGTTTGGAGGACTCTTTTTGTACAGACTGTAAAATTAAATGCTGTATTGGCGGCCTAATAATGGACATTATAAAAAGGAACGGGAAAGACAAATGATATTCAAATTATTTTAACACAAATCTGTTAGGTATTACTACAAGCATTTTTAAGGGTTGTTGATTTTTTGGGGTGGGTTGACTTTGTATTCTGAGCTGCAGTCACACAGCAAACTACACACAACATAATGAGTTAAAAGGGGCATAAACCATCGACGGCTAATGTTTAGCAATAAATTGCAAACTTTTAGATACTTTTTTCCTCATTAAATCGTCTGCAATGCTTTCTATTTATTTGCGTTTTCATCTTTAGAAGGCTGCAAAGTTGACAATTTAACCCAGCAGAGATGATTGCCGTACTGCAGCACATTTTTCATTTGACTCTTAAACAAGTGTATTTCTGAACTAAACAAAACAGCAAATGCATTGCGACTCTGCTTTATATAACCACCACATAAAATGATTCATTCATGTTCATTCAATCTCAAAATCACCTTGTTTTACTAAACTATTCCATTTCTTAAAAGAGATCCTTTTTTTATCAAAAAATTGCAGAACAGTGAAATATATTACCCAATCTGGTTTAACACCTGGGCATTGTACTGTGTCAGCTACCTCTAAGGATGTGAAATTATATAGCACAGGCTTTGGATAATAAACTTGACGATGCTACCCATTTTACTGTTCCTTCTTTTCAGCGTAGTTGAACATCTGCAGTTCGAGGCCTTCTGAATGAAATTGACTTCAAATGAATTAAGTTTGGTTTGGAATAATTATACAATAGACTCAGTCTGACTACCAACTACACATTTAACAACACAAAAAAAATACCAATAAGGTATTTTTTACTTTGTTGCACACTTTCCAAAGCATTTGGTCACAAAAAAACAACAACTTTGCAACAATCTTTGCAACAACAATCAAAAATCCAACACAATCGCCCTAAATTTTGAATTTCAACAATACTATTTAATCATTTATTTAGCCATTTTACACTAATAAATAATACCTGTGCATATATGGATCGTATTTTTGTAGACAGGACGGTCATGTTTCTCACATAAAACAGTGAAAGAAAATAATTGTACATTTCCATTTTACCACAAATTCTTGTTATTTTTTTACCTCAAAGCTTTGCTATTTCATAAATAGTGTAAACCTGGCAATTGAAACTCATAGCTGTGATTTATTAAAGGAAAATGTAAACAAATGTATCATATTTTTACCCCTCACTCTAACACATGAAACTGTCTTGAAGCATTGGTGTTATTTCAATGCTTTTATTTTAGCTGTCAGTGAAGGAACATATTGCAACTATATATGCGTAATGGTACTCATGACTCTTAGGCTGAGCGTATATTATTGGTGTGTAAAACTGTGGTACAACATTGCTCACACGTTATTGGTATCCCATAAACAGGCCTCCAATTGATACATTTTAGACACTCAAGTAACAATTCTGTGCTATGTACTTGTAATTGAAATGTTATTTAAGTAACATCCTCATTCCCAATAGAGTTGTTGTTTAATGTGTTATTGTGTAACGTTCCTCAGCAAAAATTTACACAAAAATGATGTTATTTTTCTGAGCCAGTGTGGCATAATCATTTATTTGGTTATAAATTGTATGGTTTGAAAAGCTATCCTGTTAACACACCTCAGGCAAGGAGCTTTTTTAATTGATGTACCAACAGGTTGATGGTCATTTGAGAGAAACAATGGCCTTAAATTAAAATATATTTTTAAAATACCAAATTCAAGCTTTTTTTTGTTTCAGTAAACATGTGCAACATTTCACATTGCACTTTCTGAAAGCGATATCCACTCAACTGAGAATATTTATTAGACTTTGTGACTCAGATTTAGCTGCAAGTGTGTGTGGGGGGGCTGGCATCGTCGGGGGGGCTTAGGAGTTATACACAGTTAATTCCACAGCCTAGAATCCTCTGACAGTATAATAAGGCTTCATTTCATTGATTCATTTCGCTCTCCCTTGCCCACCATGAGTTAGTTACTAAGTAATATACAACACTAGTCTCTGTAGTGTATCTATTTAATTATACGGCTGAGTTCATTTCAACCTTGTTGAATTTTGTATTGTAGTATTTTATTTGGATTGTTCATGTTTTTTCTAATGATCAATACTGGGTTCATGTTTCGAATGATTCTTTTGCTCTACTTTGTTGGGATATCATAAAATATAATATATGCATATATTTAAATAAGAAGAGTCATATAAATTGAAGTTTGATGGCATAAGAAGTGATTGTGAACCTGTTTTCAGGCCAATCTGCCTTTGGTTTAATGTCATTTTATTACTCCGCTCACCTTTCAAGTTGCTGTTGAATTGAATTAAAGCTCAGGATTGGAAGTAAGAGCTGAATATTAAGTGCAGGAGAAAAAGGCTGCTTCCTACCTGAGGGCACCAGACATATTGACATTGGGAATATCTATGGATTATATAAAAGATGATCTATTGTTGCCCTCTGCTGGAGATCATCTTCTCATTCAACTACACCCTGAGCCATTTCATTTACTATACTGTTGAATGTGACTGCTCTATTTGATAGATTTATTTGATAATTAATTTCCATCATGGGGTAAAGGTGTAAAAGTGGAATTGTTGACTCATTTGAAAAAGATAGGATCACTTGGAAATCATTACAGACGACAATAAGGTTATTTGAATAGTGAATTTCTGGAATGTGAGGTTTTATTCAATACCTTGTGTTTCAGTCTTTGAATATGTTTAATGAGCGCATATTTTTAAATTGACAGATACAAGAATTGTCCAGTAACCATGCCTTTAAATCTCCATCAAACTGTAGTTGTCATGGAAAGCCAATGTCTCAGGGCAAAAACCCCTCTTTTCTGCACCAAGAAAGTCTTTTCCCATGATTTATTGATGAATGTCATTTCAGCATCGAGTCCTCAAAACTCCATTTCACATTGCCTTGTGTGTGTTTTGCTCAAGGAGATCAAAGTTTGCTGGAAATGTTCTGTGAAGGCCAACAATGAGTTTCTGGGATGACGACGCTTGGGGCAGTCAAGCGTGGTTGGGACATATCCACGTTCAGTCGGGTACCCATGGAACTTTGATGGAAATCAAGACGTCTATTGATTGCTTGGAGGGCAGGGAAAGCCTCCAGGGAAATGTGTTTTCAAGAAACTTGGTTCAAAAACATAATGCAAAGGAAGTCTGGGCGCTATATTGAGTCAACAATGCTTTCTATTTGGGGAAATAGAATGGGCTTGGTGATGTTGATGTCAGGTGATGGTCACGTTTTAGCAAAACGTGCATAGATCCCCACCCAGGTCATACACCAGACCCCATATGACTGCTATGAGAAGAGACCCAACGGTTTTCCCATCTGGCGGAAGGCAGACCGACCGATCCTTCCCGTTTACTCTCCAGCGTACAATTCTGTCACCGTGGTGTACTGTACATTTTCTCCTGCCAGCCAAATAAGCCATTAAAATACCATCAGAGATGTGAGCAGAGAGCAATTACTGATAAGAAATGAATATGCTGCACGTACAACTCCCACAAAACTTCCTCCTTAACACTCCAAGGTTTCAACTAGCACTTTCTCATAGTTGATAAAGATGACTACTAAAAGCTTACTCTGAAGTCCTTGTGTCAACACTGTTCAACTCTGGGTTTTACCAGAAAGGTCTGACCACAGCAATCAGGCGGTCAGAGATAAGCAAATGTCATTTTTTTAACCTAAGTAGACTCCCCTAGAGCCAAAAAAAATGATGTGTTGTAGTAATGTTTGAAAGGTAGATAATCCTTGTCTGGCAACATATGATTGAGCATCCTTGCCAATGATGTGAATGAAGGAGTTTCATTTTGGATCAAGTAACCTTATGGTAAAGTGTGATTATATATGTTAGCGCATCGGCTTCACAGTTCTGGAGTCGAGGGTTCGATCCCTGTTTGGTATAATATATGCATATATGCAGACGAGCATATAACAACAACAGCAATAACACTTTCTTGGGTGGGTTTAGAAGCTGCAAAGAAACAAAGATATCCCCTATAGCAGCATTTAAATATAACAACACCTGTTTGAACTTGGTTTTGCATCCTTGGAAACAAGACATTAAGAGAGCCCCAAATGCAAATTATATCACCTTGGAAGCCGACACAGAAATATAAAAGTCAAGACATAAAAGTGCTTGGTGCAAAATCTGCAAAGCACGTCAAAGGAAAAGGAAATAGCAATTTGAATGAACATTTATGGGTAGAAAATGGCAAAAGATTAAAATGTTTCCTGGTTTGGGAGCGAAAGGAAAAACAGGGAAAGCTCAAAGCAATAACAAAAGGCAACACTTGTTTGAAGGATCTTAAGAGGTCTGAACATTTAAAAGAAAAAAGAACTGTTAAGATAAATAGGGCCAAAGATTGACAGCTAGTATATTTGTCTGTGGGTTTATGTTTGTCTATGTCGCACTGCATTTTTCAGCTTCCGACAAAGTAGGCGACTTCACCACATTTGCTTTGTTTACCTCTTGGAGAAAATGACTGTTAAGAAACAATGATGTTGAAAGTGAATTAAAAGCTGTGATTACATGGACAATTTACTCCTCTTTGCTGTAAAAATGGGAAAGAGGGCCACAGAAGCCTTAACATACCTTCATTACAAGGGTTGGATGATTTTCCGACTTAATTTGATCCATATTTGATTCACATTCATAAATGTTTAACCCTTTCCATATTATGTGTTATGTAATTGACTAGCTGTCATATATCTATTTGGTGCATTTCATTAACTTTCCCATTTGCATATAAGTGCAACCGTCTAATCACCCTTTTTTTCGTGGTCGGAAACTCTCCTTTAATAGCTTTTACATTTCTTTTAAGGTTTGGATAAAATGGCTTACAGCTCTCTCCAGTGCTAGAAACTAAAGAGAAAAATAAAAAGGAACGAGGAGTGTTGCTGACCTTTTTAAATCTGATGCAATATCATAATTAGACTTGGTGATATTTCCCATTTGAACAACTCCCATTAAATAAGGTTAAGGTTGGCTGAAGGCAATTGCAAGTGCGTTGAGCTAAATGATGCCACTTAAAATTAATGGCAAGTTCTATTAAACGAGCGGGTAGGAATGGTGGGATACCTATCAAAAGGACTGACATGGGTTTGTGGAGTGCACAACTCTTGAACTTCCTTAACTTTATTTAACTGGATTGGCTCCAGATTGTTGGAGAAACAGAAACAATATCATTCCAGTTTTTCTTTTTGAATGGTACTCTGAAGAGCTCAGATCTCCGCCAAAGCTGAAATATGAATAAAAAGCACAAAACACCTGTTTTTTTTTTAATATGCCTGTCCATTCATGAGGGACAAAAACACTCCTTGTTCCCTTTCAATATACAACGATTAGGAAAAACTGGCAATGGACACACAGTTGTGTTTAGTTCAATAGCTTTTACAAATACTGCAATTTTCGACTTTAACTCTTGTCTTTTGGTATGAATTTACTATTATACAATGTCAACATCTGTGGTTTATAGTCCATTCTTTCTTATGTCGCTCTGAATTTTTTTATTATTTAGCTGGATAGTCAAGTGGGTGGGTGGTGAGTACGTGTGCCTTGCAGTTCTAATATCAAGGGTTCAATCCCTGGCTCCCGCCTTCCTGTATGGGATTTTCTCCCCTGTGCCTGCCAGGGTTTTTTCAGGGTACTCCAGCTTCCTTCCACATCCCAAAAAACATGCATGGTAAACTAATTAAACACTCTTTTCCAAGAGTGTGATCGTCAGTGTTTGTTTGTCTATCTCTATGCTGCAATTGGCTGGCGATAAATTTAGATTCCACCCTTCCTCATGTTCATAGTTAGCTGGGATATGCTCCTGTACTTTCATGACCCTTGTGAGGATAAATAGTACAAAAGATGAATGAATATTGCTCTAACAATTTTGTGTGGACTATCCTGCAGTTTGTAGACCTGCAAACATTTTAGAATCCACAACTTGTTTCCGTGGCCCTTAACTTTTATGACTCAGCTTGGCAATTCACATTAATTCAGTCCTAATTTGTGCATTTGAAGGGGTATTCCTCGATACTCCAACAGGGCGGTCATTTGCACACAATGCGTGGAAGCCGTTATTGGATTGTTTCCTTCCCGTCATGAAGACAGCGGCTGTGAGGGAACAGGAGACGGGAGAGTCCCGTCGTGGGTTCTGTGAGAAGATCCTGCCAACACCTGCCCTGGTTAGCTGCCACGACCCCTACCACTTCCGCCATTCGGACCCCCGTTGATTATCAGTCGACACGGCTTTGTGTTTTGAGATTTAAAGCCGGCACTCGTGCATGGAGGAAATGTCCTCGATTGTTTTTGTGTCAGCGTTGGCGAGGAGGGGGGAATTATTTGACGCAATTGCCATGTTCATTTGTTACATCATAGCCAAGGTATATTACGCACGTGTAATCGTGCTTGTTGTGTAATTTAACAGTTTAAAGGCCACTTGGGCTGCTACTGGAGATTTTTGTTTCCTATTAGTGTCAATAAGGTCAGCGTTCGTCTCTAGTAAAAAAAAATATTCACTGGTTTACAAGCAGGAAACATGTTGATTTTGGATCATGATTGAATCTAGTAAAATGGAAGAAAAGATTTTTAGAATAAAACTAGGCCTTCTCAAATGATATGATGGTTATTCCTAATCAGAAACGCACTAATTTGAGGAAATTACAATAAAATACTAGTTTTAATTAGATAACTGCAGCAAGAGCATTTGTAATATTAATTTAGTGTGAAATGCAAATCTAGTATTGTTATACAAGAGACACATTAATGTCGGTTTGTAAATGTCAATCAGCAACTGTATGTACAATTATATGCATTCTTGATATCTTGAATTTGTTCCAACTAAAACGTTTTATGTTTGATTAATTCAATCACAAGTTTGAAAGGGATTGACAGCCCTAAAATTCATAGTTTGTGACAATATTATCATTTTTAAAGCCCAATTTATTGAATTCAGTAAACAAATCGTCTGTTTGTCCCGATGCACTTTGTAACTTGCATTTCAATCATTTTCTCTTCTCTTTTGTTGTCAAGTGAATTGTGAGAAATCTGTTTGCTTTAGAATCCAGCATCGGCATTCTTACTCAGTCTGACATTTTGTGAACAGGGCACACCCAAGATGAGATATCGCTGCAACTGTAAGTGCTTTCAAACACTGACAATTGTTTTTGCGCCATTAGAGCCGTGAACGGAAATGTCAAGCCTTGTCAAAATTCACATGGCTGTCCCCTTTTCCTGTCATTCACTGACACCAGACGACAGCTCTGGCACTTCATTAAACTCACCGGCGGTGCTTTTACTGAATATTGATCGGGTCAAAAATGACATTCCGTATAAAAGCTAGCTCTGCACTTTAACTGTCCATCAATCCAATTGCTTATTTTCATTGTGGGTGAACTCCAGTTGTTTTCCACTAATGCAGCAAATTATCTCATCTATTGGAGATTTATATGCAAAGTACCATAATAATACCAATAGACAACACAATTTTTGTTATTTTAGGTCTGACGATTGTTTTTAACTAATTTATTGGTGCAGAATTCAAACCCATTTTCAGTTTTATCAATATATCATGGAGTTTTTGTATCCAATATCCATTTTTCTTATTGATGAAGAGAGCCATAAACAAGTCATATTTTCTATTGTTATTCCTTGAAAGCCATACTCTGAATTTAGAAGTCAAAATGCATGTAAATTAGTGCCTTTTTTTTAGTAATTTCACCACTTTTAAAGTAGAAAAAAAGGAATACTTTTAACAACATTCCTATGCAGTTGCTTATCAATGAGAGTATGCATTCCAGATGAGTCAAATGCTAAAAAAGAAGAAGTTTAAAGCTCTTCTAGACATAGTATCTCAGGTTTCCATATTTTAGCTCACAGAGAGCCAGACACCCATCAAAAGAGCCACATGTGGCTCCAGAGCCATAGATCCCTACCCCTGTTTTAGAGGCATATATCCAAACCATGATATAATAAAAAAAACATTAAAACAGATTGAATAATAGCAGTATGGAAACAGGACAACTTCCTCAGACAGAACAAGTTTGCATGTAAAGTCAGTCAAGGATTGTCCCAAGATATTCATCATATTATACATTTGTCCCATTCATTTAAGTCACAGTGACGCAGTCAGGAATTTCTGATAGCATCCGTTGTTGCGAAGGGAAAGAAACAGGATTTGTGAAGAAAGCACACAAGTGGCACATCAATGCATCAACTCACTGATGTTTTAAAGCCTTTCATACATAATGCCGTGTCCTTTTTCTACAAAGTGGACGCACCTAGAATGAAAAAGCGATGACATGACCCCCGTCATGTACTGAACAACGGAGTTGATGAGACATACGATAGATATCACACCAATGAGGCCAAAGGCGACACCGCAGCCGGTCAATGGCGAGGCTGGCCGGGAGCCAATACAAATAATCTCTTGATTCCAGCTATCATTCTTCATTCTATTTGATTTGAGGACTTTCCTAGCAGTTGCATTTCATTGCCAGAAAGTCCATTTTATTACTTGCAGACTATACACCTGAAATTACAGCACACCTTTAGACTTTTCAGCATTTTGATTCACCAAGCTATGGCATTAAACATAGTAGTTTTGTTGAAAATTTCCAGACAATTTTGTCGCATTTGGAAAAAAAATCCAAGTCATTTTGTTTTGTTGTGGTTCTCCTCAGCATAGGAAGTGTAGAATTCTCAGAAGGCGCGTTAACAAAATGCCTGTTGCCTTATCTGGGAAGAAGCTTGTTTAGTTTGGCAACATCCTTGTATTCTGAAACGTGTCATGGCACCGGAAGGCCATATATTTTTTCAACTCTTTGCACCCTTCTCAATGGGTTTGACTTTCAAAAGTAAATGGTTGCATTTGAAAACACTTTCTCGGCTTTTGTAAATCAAATCACAACATTTCCTCAGTGGGCTAAGAACTAGAAAGCTCCCAAACTAGGCAAAATTCAGTTATTGTAGTATGTGTGCTTTTTCTCTATTTCTGAGCATTGTAAAATCTATGCTTTGCATCCGCCGCCACATTTACCACCGGTAAGAAAACAAAACATTTGTGAAAAGCTTAGTCAGGGCTTTTCGGCGCCACAACAACAGAGACCGCCATGTTGGTGAAGATCCCCATGTCAGATCCCCCATCCGTTTGACACAGTTTCCACTGCGGATATCGCCGTGTATATTCCCCCCTCTGCGTGACGTGCAGGCACGGCACGAGAGCTTTTATGATGTTTTCACACATCATAAATTCCCAGTACCTGCCTAGTATCGCCATGTCCCTGCAGGGAGATAATAAAAAGGAGCCAATTGTTTCAAGATAACCAGACTCGATTAGGATTTTATTACCAGGCTGCCGTCCCCCTGAGGAATTGGGATAACATTAACCTCTTTGGAATGAAAAGTATTTGATGAATGAATAAAAAAGCCATAGCGCCCTAACTGATAAGAATGGACCGCATTTGAAAACTTGCACATGGATTTAAAAGGCTTTGAAATGATTGCGCAAAACGGAACTTTTTAATTGTTCATTGGCCTTGAATTGAATGCAAAAAGATTTTGATTAAGGGTGTGTGTGTGTGTGTGTGAAATTACTTACCATTAAGCATGTGAACAGATCAGCAGCTTTCGTTATAACTGCTTCTTATCCAAATTTAAGAGGAACATATTAAAAAATGTTGACTCTGACGGGCTCGTTGACTCATTTGCAGCCGTTCTTGGTAAGAGAAGTCCAATCAGTTTCAGCTGGGAAGGACTGACAGTCAATGTTCATGCTTTTCAGTTTTGATTGACAGCAATCAAGATGTCAATCATTATCACCTGTTGGCCTCTCCCAGTCAACATGGAATGATCTTTATTATTTATTACTGTCTTTGGAAAAAACATAATATCCAAGAAAAGTATAAAAATCCTGAAAAATAATTTTATGATTCAGAAAACAAACAAATCACATTTTACAGGACAAATTATCTTCACTTCACTGACTTCACAGTATTTTTCATGGTGAAACAAATGTCAATCTTTTATGGGGTAACAAAGAAACAAACAACAACATGGTTGAATATGGCCTTTATGGCTTGAATTCATGAATAATAGAAGCACACATTTTTCAATCTGTGTTTTTCTGTAATTTGGCACCTTTAAAAATTCAAACACGAAAGTGGGTGGGTTAGCAGGGTCCACCATTGAGCCAATCTGGTGTAAAATCCTGAACTCTTGCCATTGGGGGTGTCTTTCAGGGAGGTTTGCTTGACAACAAGGGGGTCTTCCTACCCCACACAGTGCAGTGCTTGTTTATAACCTGCATTTTTCGAAGGGGGTCTCTTGGCACAATGGCCCCAGAATTGCAATCTCCTGAAAATAGCAAGATTTACCATGTGTGATTGTTTATGTCATGGAAGGTTCACCATAGTCCATGCAAATGGACTAGTACTACATCTGCCCCACAATCTAAAGGTTCTGAGTTTGAATCCCTGTTCCAAAAAAAGGGCAAGCAGTCTCTAAAAATTAGACACACCATTTATCTTTACTCCATTTGAAATTTTTAACCACTAGTCACCTCTGAAGTGCTCAAGATAAGAAATTCCAAGTCTTCCAAAGGTCTTAGTTATCTCCATTGACTCAGTGTTATTTTAGCTTTTCTTTTCTTTCGGTTTTACATTCTGAATTACGCATTCACTTTTCAGTTTCATGAAATACTTCAATTGTATCACGCGAGAAAGATTTACATTTGACAAGTGAGTATCTTTCGGAGGGGAAAATGGCTTAACGTAATGTAGGTTCGTTATTGGCCTGTTTCTCATTTCAGACACATTTTACTTGACTCATTTGTAAACCTTGGCGGGTCAAGTTTACGCAGACGGGCAGCACTGGAGTGATGGTACCTTGAACTGAGAATGTGGAGGGGTTTGTGTATTTGAAAGAAATGATAGAAAGGAGTAATGGAAGGTGGTGATGGTGGGGACTCACACCAGGGAGTGATAGCAAGCTGAGTCATTTGTTAGAATGTAGTCAGAAAAACAAAAAATGCACATCTTTGTTCAAATGTGCTCAATTCGCATCACATTCAAAATGATCAGTAACATGTATATTTTAGTTTATTTAGTAAATTCTCATCTCATTTTCTGAACCGCTTTATCCTGACTCGGGTCCCACATTGATTATTGTGGAAGAAAATAAAGTAAAGAATGCAATAAATTACTTTTCTTTTTCTCTGTTCTATCATCAACGTGTTGTAACATTCTGATATTGTTCGCATAAATAATATGGCTACCATTATTAGTTTCTATTAATATGTATTTGACCACTAAATACTTTAAAAACAGAATGTTTTTTTCATGTAATGATCCTTCTTAAATAACATGATTTTCACCCCAAACCCTTTGAGTTTGCCTTTTGTGAAGTATTCTCATTTTTATACGGAACATAAATTGTAGTTCCAATCCCTGTCTGGAACTGCGAAAATCTGCTAATAATTGACAAATACTTTGCCTATAGTAAGTACTTTTGTCCTCAAGTAGCTTCAACATGTTCCTTATCACTAAAATGCCACATGATGGCACTAAAGAAGTAAATAACATGGCAATTTGCTTTGCTATTTTCGCTCATATGTCCTCTACAATCCAACAACTTGTTTCTATTTCATTTTCCTGCCAAGACACACAAGCATACAGTATTTGTTTACGGTGGTCTCTTCAGTAGAAGGGACACATCGGAGCAATTAGTAAAATGAGTCCCCCCGCCTGTCACAGGCAATTTTGCGGGTCGCTGCTTTTCCGAGTGCCTGGCGCTCCTCCGCCTTTAACCCATGGCTCTGTTGGCCCACCCGTTGCCACATGGCCAGAAAAATGTGCAAAACAACACAAGGGTATTATTATTCAGTATGAAGTTTTTCTTATCTGATCAATGAAGGATCGATAAAGGGGTAGTGTTAACTCTTTTAGGCACAGTTGTCACTTATAGTGAGTCTTTTCAAAAGTTATAGTAAGCTTAAGTCATCCACAGACCAGTCCAGCTTAAAGAATTTGTTGTGGTAGTTAGCAAGGATTTTATTTTTTTTAACTATAATTGACAATAATGTTTCATTTTCATTATTTTCTTAGGCTTCTGACCCTTTTTGGAATAAGAGGGAACAAACAATGATTTTTTTTTAATGAATTACCTACACATATTGTGTTTTTTCTGATCACTTTTTTTTACTAAATGAATCCTTCAACTCGGTTAAATTGCTCTGTGATTAATTGCTTTCTAAAAATGTTGCCTGCCAATTAAATATTAAGTTATTTTTGCATTTATACAACAATACATATAAAGATCAACCCTATTATTTGTGCATTTGGTGCATAACTCTGAATTAAATCAAGATTAATCATGACCTACAATTTACTACATTGATCTCAACATATTGTCAGATTTTGACGCTTAAGACAAAGGAGATGCATTATTTTATTGACTGCCTCCATGTAATGTTCAAGTGACAAATATTACAGTATATGTTGAATTCAAGCTTCTTGTGTGGGCCATATTCAACGATAATTTCCGAACAATTCAAACTAATTAACTGTGATCATGGAAGAATCTAACATGTATCAAAGCGTGAGTCATAACGACAAGACTTTTTCAAGATGTCATCACACACAGACACGTGTCAGATCAATTTGATGACATGTGCGTTGACCAAACTGTTTATGACTTTGGTATCAAGTAGTTGCTCCCCTGTCCCAGGGTCAGGGTCTCCAGGTGCAGGCGACTGCTTCTTTCTCAACAGTTGTTCTTTTACCTCGTTTGGCTCCGTTCGCACTGACCGACATAGCACGTAATAATTCATTAGCGCTCACACTTGCAGTTAATGACTGACTGCCTTTGTCTAAACTCTCAAAGCAATTGATTTTCTTTGTGCTAAAAAGACTGAATTGGACTTAGACGTGAGGATAATTTAAGATTTTTTGGTGTGCCACTTTTCTCTAAGGTTCAAAGCTCACTATCAAAAGGTAGGAGGTTCTTTCCAAGTTGTGGAGTTTACTGGTTGAGTGGGGGCCGGAGGTGGTCTTTTCAATTCCTCATTAATTCAGTGTGGGTCTTTTCAGTTTTGCAAAGCCCGCCCACTGACCATTATCAGCTCTCAGGCCTTAAATACACCGCCAGTAGCTTTTTGTCAGTGAACACACCCACCCACCCGTCCCGCCTCGCACTTTGCAGCCGCTCGTCGCCATGAGAGAGTTCAAGAGCAAGGCGTTCTGGAGGGCCGTCCTGGCCGAACTGGTGGGCATGACGCTGTTCATCTTCCTCAGCATCGCGGCAGCCATCGGCAAGCCTGGCGACCCGGGTCAGGAGGTCAAGGTGTCGCTGGCCTTCGGGCTGGCCATCGCCACGCTGGCACAGAGCCTGGGTCACATCAGTGGCGCCCACCTCAACCCGGCCGTCACGCTCGGCATGCTCGCCAGCTGCCAAATCAGCGTCTTCCGGGCTTTCATGTACATCGTGGCGCAGATGCTGGGTTCGGCGCTGGCCAGTGCCATTCTGTATGGCGCGAGACCCGCCGCCACAAGTGTCCTGGGCCTCAATGCGGTCAGTAACCAAAGTTATGTCTTTTCAATGGAAATACAGGCAATGCAATAAGAGGCGCTCAACATACATTATAGTGTATGAATATTAGAGGGAAAAATAATTAGTTATGGTAAGCGAAGGCAAAATATTTTCTGTTTTTGGTGCATAAACTGAGTTAATATCTTCAAAATTGAGTCTTAAAATATGCAAATTATATATAAATCATTATACCACAAAAATTTTAGAATTTAAAAACAAAATATTGTAATTATCAGTCAGTATTTTAATGGGGGAAAAATATTTTATGAGGAAAAATCATTTTTTCTTCCTACCTTGGAGATTTTACAAAAGTAAAGTCCCATAATCAGAAAATAGACAAAGTACAATAAAAGAAAAAAATATTTGGAGAATTGAGAGTCAAGCTGTGCCATGGAACATTTATGGAGCATTTAATCATCTCAAATAGTGCAATTCTTAAAAGAAAAAGAAAAAAATGTCATTCCATTCACATTTCGCGTCGTCCTTGTTCCTCTGCTTTGCTTTTATTACGTTCCTAAACATGCAATGGGTCAAAGTTCTGTTGCCTCTGCACCCGCTATAGTATCAGCAGCTGGCATGGCAAGATATGTCATCTGCATGCTTTGCTAAGACCATTAGAAACCCTTAAAGTGGCTTTTTGGGTTGTTTTTATTTTCAGCTGAGCACTGGCCTCACCCCCAGTCAGGGTGTGGGCATCGAACTGTTGGCAACCTTCCAGCTGGTGCTGTGTGTTATCGCCGTCACTGATAAAAGACGGCGCGACGTCACCGGCTCAGCGCCCTTGGCTATCGGCCTTTCTGTGGCCCTGGGACACTTGGCGGCGGTGAGTTTAGATCCCGTTGTTTTGGATTTTGCTTCGGTTTCTGGCAAAATGGACGCTTAAGGTTTTTTTGTCTGTATGTTGGTCTTTCCAGATCAGCTTTACGGGCTGCGGTATCAATCCGGCACGTACTTTTGGTCCAGCTTTGATCATGAATGACTTCACCAACCACTGGGTACGTAAGAACTGAGAACCACATAGCAAGTCCAGATTGGGGTACACTTGGGGTACACTTGGGGTACACTTGGGGTACACTTGGGGTACACTTGAGGTACACTTGGGGTACACTTTATTTTTAGGTCTGGTTTTCTTTCCTCTTAAATGATTAAACAATATGAACAACCACAATGGAAATGCATCAAACTCCCATGTGCCACATTAAAACTGTCAATTAGAGGTCTCAGATTACCAAAGTAGTTTTTTTTAACAACTTTTGAGGTGTTTAATCCGAAATTAATTTTTAACAAGGAAAACACATGTTAAAAACTGTATACTTAACTATTTGGCTGCATTTGACAGGGGTCCAATCTATTTTAACAAGGGATAATATGTAAAGAATACACATCAGTGAATCAGTTATATTGACATAATATGATTTACTGCATAAATAAATAGTTGTGGCTTCAATGTTTAAATAACTTGTGTTTAATGTGGCTAGTATTCAACATATAGTGACAATAGAATAATTAGGAAAACACCCAACAATCTTTTTTGTTTAATGGCTGCAAAACAATAACTTTTTTTGTTTGTTTTTTAAGTTGCTGATGGTTACATTGGCAATTTTAGCATCCCAATTGACCAAAATACTCTCTGCAGGTATACTGGGTGGGCCCCATGAGCGGAGGTGTGGCGGCGGCGCTTGTTTACGACTTCCTCCTATCGCCCAAGTTCGACGACTTCCCCGGACGGATGAGGGTGCTGGTGAGGGGCCCCTCCAGTGACTACGAAGTCAATGGTGGCAACGAAGCCTCCACTGTAGAAATGTCCAGCAAATAGTCGGCCTGGCACACGGCTAGCTGGCCTTGCATGTCAATAAGCTCTTGTAAAAAGAAAAGAAAAAACATCTGTTTGTTTTAGCTGAATTCTATCAGGAAGGTGTTGAGGGTCTTTGTCGTAGCTCACGAACACGTAAACACACACTTGGCAATTTTAAAGTTGCAGCAAATGTATCAGCCTGTGTTGAAATGTTCATAATCAGTATTCTGTATGCTGTGTCGTTATTTTTTTGTATAAATGTATGTGCTTATATCACTTTTGTCTCTATTGTATTACACTTTTTTGTAAGAAAAAATAAAACATGTTTCACCTTGTTGTTTTTGGATGGTGTTTAATTTATTGGCTGCCATTGAGAGCAAAGGACGTCCAATCTATTTGAACTGGGAATTGCTCAGGATATGTCTGCATCGTTTTTGGACTCCAACAGTTGTTATTGTCATTGTGATGGAGGTGGAAATAGGGTGGGTGGATGGTGAGGGGTGTTCCTGGAATATTTCCAGTTGGCAACACAAATTCATCAATGGCCAGATTAACCCTTTTAGCAGGGGGCCCATTTTGGGGAACATTTTGTGGCCTCATCCAACGGCGCACAGCGATGTAGAGGTTTCTCTTTCTGTCACGGTTTTATTATCGTAATTTATGGATGATGTGAGAATAATTTGATGCAGTTAAAAGTTGATTCCGCAAGCTGTACACTCTGATCCCGTTTATCAGAGCTGTTGCGTGAATATTCACATTTTGTTTATTCTCTGGGAAGTGGGTTGCTGTTTTTCCCTCTGTATAATGAATAGCTGATAGTGCGTGTGAGGGAAAATTAATTATTCATGAAATTATCCATTTAAAAAATGTTCATTGAACAACAATATAATGACAACGCTGAATACCAATTAAGGCTCTAATTAGAATGAAAAGGCTTGGACTTGTCATTATCTTCCACTGATAAAATGTCCTAGGAGTACTAATAGTGATAATCAACACATCATAATGATTTGAGCAGGTTAATAACCCTGGTCAAACTTACATAAATGACTTTTATCTCCTCAATTGACTTGAACTCAGGGCATGAACCAGAAGTTCAATGACCAAGATGTTCATTTTTTTTAGATATTTTATGACACTGAGCAAATGAATTAAATATCTATCACTAAAATAAACCACTACTGTAAATGGCGCGAGTTCTTATATGACATCATGCCACATGTGTAAATCCCTTTCAAGAATCCATTCAAATGAATGAATCCCACTTTAAAAACTAAATCCCAAATATAGAATAGCCAGTCAGTAGGTGAGCACATAACAACAAAGCCCATTGGGATTTTCCCTCGAAAAAAAAAGCCATTGAAGGGAGTTGGACCGAGCGACTCTTTCGGATCTTACACTGGCATGGTCAGAAAAGAGTGGTTCTGGTGGAACTAGTTTCTGTTCCACGTGGTGGCTTTCTAAGCAATTTAAGTCCAGGAATGGGTTCCTTAGTGGTTACTCATTGGCTTATCATGGTTTGAGACAATAGTGATGTTAATACATTTGAAATTCCTGACAAATCAAATAGAAGAACAGAAAGCTTTTGATGTTTCTCGGTTTTACGCTCACGTTTTCGCCTGAATGCATCATGGCCACAGCAATGGGGGGCTCCACTAGATTGGGGGGGTTAATGGGCAGGGGTCCTTTGACAGTTCTCGGAAGTCTTTGGCTTTTCTCCAGCTTCTAATGTGCATGTTTTCATCTCATCTGGGAGTTTTGCATTCATAGATGTCAACCGAAATTTGAAAACAATTAATATATGAAACTCACAGAAAGTGACAAAAAAAATCTGAAGAAATAAATCTCTGAGTCTAATAAAAGATCAAACGTTCTCCAGTTGACAAAAAAAGATACGCCGAAAGCTTCTCAATAGCACACAGATGCTTCTTTTCACCTTCCAAAAGGCGCTTTTTGTCACAACAATGTGAACAAAAAAAAATCCTGTAAATCCACAGTTGCATTGTGGACACTTTTTTAAACAGTGTTACATTATTTACTGTAAGATGTAAAGACGTACAGCTGGCCTATAAAAGTATCAGCGGAAAAGCAGAAGCCTAAGGAAGGCTTTCATCCATTCATGTTGCACTTTTAGTTGCTTCTGTTTCCACGACAACAAGACTTTACTCCTGATAGCTTGTCCTGCTTAATGGTGCAGAATATTAACACACTGCTGAGCGTGACAACAAGCAAGGACACTCAAGCACATGTAACATTTTAACCAACATTTCTCATGGAAAGTCACAACCTTGCACAAAAATGTACCAAGACAAATGTGTAATTTGTTTCATAATGGGGAAATTATAAGTCACTTCTTGCCATACATAGCATTTGTATAGGCTTGCAAAAGTCATATTTTGTAATATTTTTATGATATAAATGAAGTATTTATATTAATAATTTCTTATTTGAACTTTTGTATTGAGAAAGTGACTAATACGTTGATAACCAGAAGACAAAAGTGTTAATATGCCATATTTTTTTTAATTACCATTTAAATTTCAAGTGTTTGAAGCCTGAAACACGAACCAAAACAACATTTATAGAATAAAATAAGAAATTATTGTATAGTATGTAATCACATAATACCATATATTCAAATACTTCTACCTTACATTTCATTAGTGATTTTCAATTCATGAATTAAATCAGCAAACAATGCAATTTAAAGATTCCTCCAGGCAATTTTTGTAAATACCACAATTGGAAGTCAAAAGTTTTTTTTTTTTAAATCAATCTTATTATGCAAATGTGCTTTTTTGTTGTTGATGCTTTGTTTTGTTTGACTGAATAATTTATTTCATCGTCTGCTGACAGCATGATGATGATTACAATGATTGATGATGAAAATAAACACGAAAATAAAAGACAATTTTGATGAATCTTTCCAATATGTGTTGTGACGCTATCCCGTCTCCCTCGATGCACATAAATCTCCTCCACGTTCTTTTTTTGGTGTTCTTTATTACGGTTTATGATTGTGTGATGATCCCACACCTGCTGAGCTAATCATTAAATAACATCCAATGACTTTGAAAGAGTTTCTCAACACTTTGTTCTTTCTATGGGGGTTAATCCAGTCAAGGTTTTTGAAATTGACACGATAAATTGTTGTGTTTTATTATGCACCAATCACAGCCCTGAGGCAGCACTCGCTCTGTCGCACATCTGCAAAGGTATTTATTAACATAACGTCGTAGTCAGTGTTCGGAATCATTTTACAACGCAATGGTAAAGGAGCTTGGTGTCCAAGTCCAAATTTTGCTTACTGGCTCCCTCAGTAAGGAAAACTACTCCCAAACTAGAAGCAATTATTGGGGAAAAAAAGTATTTTGCATCTTGTTATTTTTGTTACACTTTTCTCCTTCTATGCCATTAACTGAATGAGAGTTTTCCTCTTTTTTTGGCTGTCACAACACAAAAAAAACCCAAAAAATCAAGTTAACCCTGTAAAGTCTAATTAATTGACCCAAGGATTGTTTATTCTTCTTCCGCCATGTTTTTTTTTGTCACCTGAATCCTCATGAGCCAACCAGACTGCATTGGACTTTAGAAATCACACCGTGAGCACATTATGGCTATAGCCTGATATGACATAAAACATCTTCACGTGATGTTTTATGGGTGCCTTGTGTAATTGCTCCATTGGTGGGAGCATTGTGTGTGCCAAAATTGTTTTGCAGTTTGTGTTCACAATGCTCTTTTGTTTGTCCCGGGCTCGTTTTTGTACGAGAGTGTCGTTCCGCAAATGATTTGGCCCCCGGGGCTGCGGGGCTTGATTATTTCCAGGCCTTAGGGAAAATGAGAGGCTGTAGAGAAAGATGCTCTCATTATATGAACCTGTAAGTAATGACGTAGCAAAAGAGATTGTTGAAAAAGTTCAAACGTGGTTTGCAGTCTTCAGGCCTTGGCATTTTGGGGTCATTGCATCATCATACAAGGTCACGTTGCAGGTCTTATCAGGGGCTTTTTTATTTCAACTTTTATCCATTTAAACCTTGACCGAAACTTGGTTCCCTTCTTAACATGGACACTTTAACAGATACCAAAGAAGCCCTAGAAAATGTCTGATAATCGTGGAAACTTGCTTTTGGAGTTTTACCGTACTATTGGTGAATAATATAGTATAGATTAATCGTGAGCAGGATTTTCTACATTTCAAAAATTTTATTCACATTGTGTTGCATCTTAAGAATGCATCTTTTTTTTGTAAAGTATATCCTGAATTTAGAATGAGGCTGGAAGCCACCCAATAATACCATCATAGACTTTTGCATATAAGTTTCTAGGCATGATTGTTTCTCTAAATATAATGTGCAACAGTGCTGCCAGCAGGTTTTAAGTGGCGCTGCGTGGACTGTAAACAGCACGAGATTTGCTTGAAATAAAGAGTTTTTCTTTTTTTGATTAAGGAATCCATGAATTTGAATGCTATAAAAAATATAAACAATAGAAAATAAAAAGGTAATTATGGGAATGTCATTGAACGCATCACTCTCTCACGTCGAATGACCAAGAACACTATTTAGAATTAACAGATATTTTAAAATGTATTTCTTTTTTTCTCTCTTTAAAAAAATGTAATTTATTTGGCTATTAAAATATTTTAAATCCCATGTCGAAAAATAAACAGGTTCTTTGTTTTTATGATGAAGAACCCGGAATCAGTATGCATGTTTTCCGGCTTGCCTTGTGTAAAGATGTCGCCTCCCTTGTTTGATTTTGTCGAGGCTAAAGACAAGCTCACGGTGGGGAAAAACGTCAAATTGTGTTTATTTATGGAAAACAACCATTGTTAATGTTGTGCTGTGTCGTCCGATTTCTTCATCTGCAAGATCGTGAGCCGTGATGACCTTTTCGTTACCTATTTAATAACTTTGCTAACAATCTGGTGTTGTCTCACTTTAAATGTTCCTGCGGTAAACTCATAGGAATCCGCAAAGAAAGCACTGAACGACAAAAGCAGCAAAGCCGTCATTAACGCCTTCCATCACATTCCTGGAAAGTAAGTGATCACATTGTGGAAAAAAACGAAACCCTCCACATCATTTATGCTAAAAGCGCGTTGATCCCCTTGCAGTGAGACCGAAAAGAAGACCACACTGGACCAGGCTTTTAGGGTGGTTCTCGGAGAACAGATCGTAAGCTTTTATGACTTATAATTTTGTCTTATTGTTTAAAAATGGGCTTTCTTTTGAACTTGTGTTTGTGATTGTCTGCAGACGAACCGGGCGTCTAAATGTGAAGACTACCTATCTCTCATCTGCATGAGCATAGATGCAGTCACTGAGGGTATGTAAACCCACTCACTTACATTATTGCTTTACTATTTGACTCATCTGGTTTCTATTGACATCTATGGACGTCCAAACTGAGACGATTGGCTCTCAAAGTTTGCTGAAAATTTACCTATTTAAACATGTGTCTAAGTAAAGTGGGCTTTGTTTTTGATTCGGAAATGAACATGATTATTTGTAGTCATCAGCAGTGTTAATATTATGAATCTGCCATGCAGGGATTTGCTCTGCAACAACGCCATTCGTGTTGCTGGGGGACGTGCTGGACAGTCTTCCGTTGGACCAGTGTGACAACATCTTTACCTTTGTGGAGGAGAACGTCTCCACATGGAAATCGGTAAAAAAAAAAAATAATAATACTCCACTCAAGGTTCTTAGCTTCTCAATTTTTCCGTCTGAAATGTTTCCTGTCATTTCTAGAATTCATTCTACACTGCTGGCAAAAACTACTTGCTGAGGATGTGTAATGGTAAGCTATTTTAGTTATTGTTTTTCTTCAATTTTTCTGACATTTTTACTGTGAAATTCGCTCACTTATTTTCCATTTTTATAGATCTCCTACGACGTCTGTCCAAGTCCCAGAACACCGTATTCTGTGGACGGATACAACTTTTCCTAGCTCGTCTTTTCCCACTCTCGGAAAAATCCGGTAAGAGCATCTGAAAAATTTCAAATCGCACCAATAATTCTCAGAATAAGACATTTGACAACAGGCCCTTCATTCAATATGCACCCTTTTAGTGTGGAAAATGTGATAATTGATATCTATACATGCTAGTCATTAGTTTTTTTTGTTCTTGCTTGCAGGTCTGAATCTCCAAAGCCAGTTCAACCTGGACAATGTCACAGTTTTCAACAAAAATGAAGACGAAAGCACTTTTGGACTCAAGGTTGGCCTTTTTCCCCAAATTATTTTTTTACATCTGAGTAACCAGAAGCATCCCCTCGACACTGTCATTGTTGTTGCCATGGTAGCACACGGAAGAAAAGGAAGATGGCATGGAGGTGGAGGAAGGAGAGATGGGGGACGAAGAAGCACCAGCGTCATGGTATGCCACAACTTCCGTCAACATAGCGTCTGAAGAGACTGACCCACGTTCCCGGTGCATTTTCAGCTCCATCCCCATCGACTACAACCTTTACAGAAAGTTCTGGACGCTGCAGGACTACTTCAGGAACCCAGTGCAGTGCTATGACAAAGTCTCCTGGATGACCTTCCTCAAGGTACGTACCGCGGGTCGCCAATGGACGCCGTGGCGGGGTGTTAAATGCAGCCGTGTGCTAATGGCAGTACTCGGACGAGACGTTGGCCGTGTTCAAGAGCTTCAAACTGGACGATATGCAGGCCTCCAAGAGGAAACTGGAAGAGCTTCGGGCTGCCGGAGGGGAGCACGTTTACTTTGCCAAATTCCTCACCAGCGAAAAGGTCGTACCAGTACTTATTGATTCATTTTGAATTTTTTCCATGCCTTAACTCATTACAATTTAGGATAGAAATGAAATATACCAATATATTTGAGGTTATTTAGTTTGGGAGGGATTTTGGTAGTATCTTGTTTAGACTATAGTTTGCCTCTTAATCATAGAAATACTTTAAATGATATTTTTTATTGATTTTGGGTTTTTTTGCTCTTTTCATGGCAACCTTTGCAGTTGATGGACTTGCAGTTGAGCGACAGCAACTTCCGCCGCCACATTCTGCTGCAATATCTGATCCTCTTTCAGTACCTCAAAGGACAAGTCAAATTCAAAAGGTAGTCATTAGTCACAAAGACTTTATTCACTCATTCAACATTCCCCCCCAAAAAACTCAATTTACCCCCCTTGAAGCTCCAGCTGCATGCTAAATGACGACCAGACAGCATGGATTGAGGAAACCACAAAGCTGGTTTATCAGGTAAGATTCAAAAAACAACCACAATTGCTTGTATTTTCACATCTCTTCATACTTTGAACTTATCACCATACAATGGTAGCGAAATAGTTCAAAATGAAGGTATACTTTTGTCTGCAGCTTCTGAAGGAAATTCCTCCTGATGGCGACAAGTTTGCTACCATGGTGGAAGTGAGTCAAAACTTTTGCTAACATGACATTTTAAGAAATCATGCCAATGTTGCATTCTTCTGACCAGCGGATCCTCAACACTGAAGAAAACTGGATCGCTTGGAAAAACGAGGGCTGCTCGAGCTTTGTGAAAGAACGGTACGTCTCCAGTCTTTTTTAAAAAAAAATTTTATTAGTAATATTTTGACACTTTATTTTTTTTTTTTCTAGGCCGGTCGATGACAAGCCAAAGCGGCCCACCAGGAAACGAGCAGCACCAGAAGACTTTTTGGGGAAAGGGCCCGACAGAAAAATCTTCATGGGAAAGTCGGTATCCTCATTATTGTTATCCATGACTTGTTTTTAGCAAAATTAAGTATTTTTGGTTGTTGTTTTTTGCAAGTGATGAATTGACGCGTCTGTGGAACCTAAACCTGGACAACATGGAAGCCTGCAAGTCTGACAGCAGGTAAAAACTCCCATCTCGGCTATTTTGGAGCAAGGATTTCAAACAGTTTGGGTCTTTCCCCCGATTCAGGGAATTCATGCCCTCGCTGGATGAATTTTTCACTGAAGCCATCGAGCAGGCCGACCCGGTCAACATGGTAGAGGAAGAGTACAAGTAAGTCTCCTCAGCCCTACAAAAAAAAAAACAATTGAAAGTAATCATCTCTTTTTGTTTTTCGCAAAGGGTTGTCCGGAATCCAAATTACGGCTGGCGAGCATTAAGGCTGCTCTCCAGGAGAAGTCCGCACTTTTTTCAGCCCACCAACCAGAAGTTTAACAGCTTGGCTGACTACTTGGACAGCATGGTCAGCAAGCTGGCCAAAGAGCTGCCCGTAAGGAAAAGCGCCCGCTTTCACTGGACTTGTGAAAACGGCCGTTGACGTGATGAGTCGTTTGACCGGCCGTTGCAGAAGGACATCCCTTCGGAGGAGATAAAGACGGGCGAGGAGGACGACGACGAAAATGGCGACAATCTGCTCAAAGACAGCAATGACAGTGAGTTGTTTTTCCTAAATTATTTTTTTCAAACTATTTTAGGGTAGTTTTCCATATTTTTCCCTTTCTCACTGTTTTCTTTTCCCTTTCCTGTTTATTTTTTGACTTATTTTCCTTTTGCCTACCCAGGCCCGAGCATGCCAAGCAAGATGGTAAGCAACCAGCAGATGGATGATGTCGCGGCCAAGCTGGGAGGCCGCTGGAAGTCACTGGCCTCGCACTTGGAAATGCGTGCGGCCGAGCTGCGCGAGATCGAGAACGAAAGCGAGGATGCCGAGATCAGGGCCAAGCTTCTGCTGGTCACCTGGCAGGACCGGGAAGGGACGCAGGCTACCGTGGAGAGTCTGGTGGCAGCCCTCAACGCCGCAGGCTTCGCCAAGATGGCGGATGAGCTCAGCGAGGTTTGAAACAAACCCTGAGGTCTTTTTTTTTTTTCATACTAAGATGGTAGAAAGTTTTTAATTCCTAGTGTCACATTAAAGACAACTTTTGATACAGATTTGCATACTCTCTTTTTATTTGCAACACTTATGAAAGCTATCAGCCAATAACTTAGAACAAGAGTGAAGATGAAGCACAAAATGTGCTTGTAGAAACAAAGAGAATGCATTTTTTCCCGTTTCTTAGTAGGCAATAATAAGACTTGGAAGAAACCATCATGGCTGGACTGATCACTCTTAACGTTCCAAAGGAAGAATGGACATTTGGCAGAAGTTCTAGAGCAGTTGTGGACAACCTCAATATTACTGTGTAGGTGACCATATTTTAGCTGAAATAAGCACACTAAGGTTGTCACTTTTCTTCCACTGTCAGCTGGAAATCCTCTAATTTTTCCCCATCAACACAATATTTTGCTCCCCCAACATTTAAACAGCTATATAATGATGTATTGTTAGTAGCAGGAGGTTGTCCACCTTGCTGCAGAACAGAAGAGGAACAAACATGAAGCAAGCGAGTGAAGACAAATGCTTAAAAAACAGTTGACGCTTATAAAACATTAGCAGCGTGGCAATCGAACAGTCTTTTTTTCTCTCTTTGAAGCTCACAACGGTTGAAATTTAAACACCTTACGGGAAAACAAAAATTCTTCGACATGTTCCAATAAGACACCAGTTTTATTGCACGGCTTATGCAAACAGTGCGTTTTTGGGGGGGAGAAATGGCAACATTGTCCCACCGCTGGGTTACTGTGCATCGTCTTCCGGTATCTCCAGCCGCCGCGGTCCGTAGAGTAGAACGTACGCAATGTGCCAGTCGCCGCCGCCTGACAGCCGCAGGATGTCCTCGGGTGACACCACACTCACTTTGTCGTCATCAAACTTCACCCACTCGTCTGCGGAGACATTATCACGTCATCCGTGTCAAAAATCAATGAAGTGGATGGGCATTTAAATGTTATGCTCTCTTACCTTCTTTCCTCTTGACCCAGCCAACGTAGTGACCCGATGAACTGGAGCGGCCTTGATGTGTCAGCACGGCCTGCAGGTCATAGTAACCGCTGTTGTTGGAGCCTATATCTGCAAAATGGACCATACAAACACTTTACTGATGCTGCTAACCATCCAATCATTTAGATGCATGGCATTGAAATATCATTCAATGGCCACATTTGGTCACAACTTACCATCAGGGAACGAGAAGGGTTCGTATTTTTCCTCCTTGGGTGTGCCTTCCTTCTTCGTCACTTGTTTGGGCTGCAAAAGAAAATAATATTGCATCATTTTATTTAATGGGAACCTAGAATCAAGGGTGCCACAATATTACCTTTTGCTCCAGCTTCTTATCCTCCATCTCCTTGAACTTTGACCTGGCGGGCACCATGCTTTCCTGCACCTCAGCTGTACACAGCTCATAGACATCCAGCATTAGGGGGAACTTCACGTCCTGGAAACGGAAGGGAGGCAGTGGTCACATGAGGAATGCGGCCAATGGAGATATTGACCCACCTTGAGAACTTTGGCATTTACAGACTCTTTTTCCTTGTAGTAGAAGCGAACCATCTGTACTGTCAGGTAGGCGGGGAGGCGGCTCAGCTTGGACTACAGCCAATGAATAAGAAGGCGGATTATTTTGAATTTGCCAAAACTAAAGAAAAATAGATTTGATGAGTGGCTGGAGTCTCTTTTTGCCTCCTTACCGATTTAATGTAGAGAGCATTTCTGTCCAAGGTGGTAGACATCTTGGTGATTTCTTCCTGAAGTCTCTGCATACATGAGCAAATGTGTTTATTGGCACACTTCTCAACAACTTGAATTAAAAAGCACATACCAGCCTCAGACCCGTGGCCAGATACTTGACTTCCTGATTGATGAAGCAGCTCAACTGAAGCTGGCTTTCTTTCCCTTTGATTGGCTCCTCCTCCTCAGACTCTGTGCATTTCATGCTGAACAAGACTTAAGGAGAAAAAATTCAAATTGTAATGGCCTCGAATGCATTGATACAAAAATATAACAGTCAATAATGACTTTTGATTAATGTTTCCCTTTTCTCAAATTGGGCTAAGAATTGCAATTTCAGTTCAAAAAGCAAACAAGGATACGTCGTCTCAAACTCGACACCAAAATACTGATCGATAAAGTTTTTCTTTGCGGAGGCAGAAGCGGCTCCGCTTTCAGAGTCGGTCTGAAATGAAACGCAACAGTAATTAGGTTATTTTTCAAAAATACTTCAAGTCTGCAGTACATAAAGAACTGCATGACCTCCATGGGCGTCTCTGCCTCGAGTGGCTCCAGCTTCTGCTGAAGAACTCTCATCATCTGCAGCCAACATTCATTTGCATCCTGAAGGGAACACATTGGCACACCAATTAGCGACACGAAGCTTGCCGATTTACTCTGAGCGGTTTCCGCACCTGCTGAAGGTATTGACCCTGATCTCCTTTCTCGGCGAATTGCGGGAAGGCCATGTGGAGAAACTGCAACAAGATGATGGGAGGCAAACTGGATGAAGTTTTGTCCATCGTCTCATACAAGTCACGCAGAGCTGAGGAAACAAACAGGAGAGCACATTTTAGCTCACATTCCAGCACAAAGGTAGTAAATCAAATAAATAATTGGATCGTGCATCCTTCCTACCCGCAGTGATGTACTGTGAGGACAAGTTGGGCCCAGAAGATCGCAGTGCACCCGAATACCTGCAGAGGGAGACACGCATCGTCAAATGAATGGGAGTCAATGGGTAGCCAAGAGAGAGAATGAGGAACTGACTTTCTGAGTGCACTTTTGAGCTCAGGGACAGAACGCAGACACTGCACAGTAGCATTCATGTAGCAGGTATTTCCCAGATTGGTCAGCCCGCAGGGAACGTCCATCTGACAACCATGTGGACAAGTAGAGTCAATACACATTACAATGTAAATACATTGACCATGCTTTACTTACAGCTGAGGCCAGCTGTTCATCGGTCATGTCTTCGACAAACATGGGTCTGACGGCGGGCTCCTCGGGCAGAGCCTCTGCTGATCCCATCATCAACAAAGTCATCCCCTAAGTACACACATCATATTTCAATGCATCTTTATCACTCACTCAGATCATTGAAGTCTTACTAGAAGTGGTTAAATACTCACATTTTTCAGCTTTATGTTACCCCACTCTTCATCCTGAAACGTAAAAGAGGCATGGATTAAAAATTTCTCGGAAGTAAACAACCGATTTCTTCACTTTCCTTGTCTGTGTTACAATAACTATTCAAATCCCAAAACAAGACATTTTCTATTTCTGATGCTCTGAACAAAAACACTAACTTTTGAATAATACATGACAGTCATAAGTATAAAATCTATCACAATAATGATTACAGATTAGGATTAATTTTAGCTCAAAAGACAATTGTGATCCACATTTTTGCTGGCAAAATAAAATGTGATTTACCTTAAGGGTACCTCCCTTCACCATCACCTTCTGTCTGTCAGGCTGCACTCCTGTCAAGGCAAAGAGTTGAGCCTTGAACACCATTGGTGGCTCTTCAGTGTTGAGCTCCACGGCATCAAACTTCTCTTTGCCCCATTTCACATTGACTAGACGAGGGGAAGACAAGCCAAAAGTGTTATTATATTAAATTTGACAACTTTGCGACGCCACTGTCGCTTGTCCACCTACCATCGTGAGTCAGCGACATATCCCCCCAAGTAAATCCCAGTCCCACCAAGTTAAACATATTGCAGGACACGATTTGTGATTTATTACCAAATTAAACAGCAATCGGCACGATTGTTTTAAAGCCAACATGCTTTTAAATGGTACCAGAGAGCCACCTGCTTAGCCAAACTGCTAGCAGAGTTAGCGGGAACAAGCTACTACTAGTATCAATAAATGCCAGTTATTCCAGCTACAAACATTTAATAACACATCCAGTATAATTACATGGTCACTGTTGACCGATGAGTCTAGTCTTTCGAGTTGTAGTCTACCATTAACGTCCAAAATAGCAGAAGACGTTCTGTAGCCGTTAGCACGCTAACTGCACATGAGCTAACATGCTAATGATATCTTAGTGTGGTAGATCATGAGAACTCGTTTCATGGATTTTAAAATTCCCGAATCCGTGTAAAGGATGAGTCCATACCTGAAAACACAGGCATGTTGGGCAGGGTGTTAGGTGCCGACGTGTTCTTTTTGTCCTGCTTTCAGTCCACTGGGGGCGCGAACGATTTGACTTGGCTGCTGGTTGAGTGCAGTCTCAACTTCATTCAAATGCAATGACGCTGCAACAACACGCTGAGAATTTATCGATGCATTCGAGTTTCGACTCGTCAGGCCTGAGGAATCACCACATATAGTATTTGGGGCCTAATTTGCATTGTAAAATGAACACTCTTTAAACATACAAATGTCAAACCCTTAATTAAATTATAGTGCAATATTCGTTGCTTTCTTGAAAAATAAATCAATTTTCCAATGGGAATATGGTGCAACACTTCAAATATACTGCACCCATTGAACATGTTCATATTCTGTACAATTTATCCTCATAAGGGTCGCGGGGGTGCTGGAGCTTATCCCGGCTGACTTTGGGCTCCAGGCGGGGAAAACGCCGAATTGGTGGCCAGCCAACCGCAGTGCACAAAGAGATTTAAAGTGTTCAAATGGCCAAGTCTGCATGTTTTTGGGATGTGGGAGGAAAACCGGAGTACCCAAGGAAAACCCATGCAAGCCCAGGTAGAACATGCAAACTCAACACAGGAAGGCCAGACCAGGGGTTGAACCCTCAATCCCCCTTGACCATGAATAACCAGATTCTTAAAAATAAAATACAAATACCACATTTTGCTCTATATATTCAATTCTTTAAAAAGTTTGGTATTTGTCATTCTGCAATGAAATGTTAGACTCAAGTGAATGATAAAGATATGTTTATTGACATATCCATCAGTGCGGACTCCAATGCAAATAAACCATGCAATTTTTTTTTGTCCAAGACCAGAGTATATCAGAGTTCCAGTGCTTTTTTTCTTCTTTAAACTAAACAACAACAAAAAAAAATTAAAAACAAAATGGGGAAAAAGATTGTGGAGGTCATTCCATAATCCATATGTCTCTCTCATTATTTACATTGCAGAGGGTGTATTTGCATTAACGGGACATTGGCCACTTACTTATTGACAAACAATTTTACACTATCCCAAGATTCGTCACTAGATGAGTAAGAAGGGAGTGTTTTTTGTGCTTTTCCTTTTTTAAACATGCTAATTTCATTTCAATACATCCAAGCAGAAGTAATCTAATATATATACTTTATATCTGGGGTGGGAAACAGTTTCACTCAATTTTCCGAGGCGTTTACTAAATTCATGACCATTAAACAAATGTTAATATTATATATTACGAGCATTTATGTCTTAAACGTTTGAGGGCGGGTGAAATATGTGTTGGTTCCCCACCCCGCTTTATGTATGCAAAAACAAATTTGCAATTAAACAACATGATGGCAATTTTGGAAGAAAAAAAACAAGATGGAAGCTTTATGATTTGTCTGGTTTTTGGAAGAAGGGGGAAAAAGAGATATGGCAGTAAAATCAATATCCAAAGGTTATTAAGGCACGAGGTGGGCCAAATGCTACACCTGTTGAGTCTTCAAATAATTTACAATTCAAACAGTGCAGTTTTACATTTGTTAACTTAATGTTTTTCCTTTTTTGAACCATTTATCTAGGAATCAATGTAAGGCAATACATTACAAAAAAAGACAAAACAAGCAAGAAATACATATATGTATATACATATACATGTGTATGTATACATATATATACATATACATGTGTAAGTATACATATATATACAGGTGTATGTATACATATATATACATAAACATGTGTATGTATACATATATATACATATACATGTGTATGTATACATATATATACATATACATGTGTATATATATACATACATGTCATATATATATATATATATATATATATATGGTTATATATGTATATATATATATATACATACATACATATCACGAGAATGTACCAAATAAACAGGAAAAGTGATGACATTTTAGGACTCCTATGTGCCATTATAATGGAAGTTTCCTTATGGCTTGGGAGCAATAAAAATAATTAGAATAATAAAATAATGCATAGATTTAAATGATCTTACTCAATACATCTAATACTCGTGTCCCAACTCTTGTTTCCAAACCTGATAAACTGACTTGGATAGTAATAAAAAATAAAAATAAAAAAAACAACAACAAAAGGCCAGAGATGAATAGATAAAGGCATCAGTCATATTTATCCAATGAGGCCATAGGTTGGCTTGCATTTTAGGATCTTGTCAGGCATTTTTTTCTTCTTCTATTTTTCCAGCCCTGAGATACAAGCAATCACGGCACATCTGCAACACCTGGATGACAGTACCTTAAAACTGAACGTATACTTCTGGCAACCCCTAAATGTCAGAAGTTCCCACGTGTCACCTCCTGCTTTTGGGCCGATGGTGCCGTTTTCTGGTAGAAATCTCGTGATGAATGGGTGCGGGGTCCATTGCTAATATCACTGTCAACGTTTTGTCCATGTTTGAGGTTGAGCAAGGAGGGGAAAGTAAGAATAGTCCAGGGAAAAACAAATCCCACGGTTGAGACGGTTAGCTGAAAGAAAGAGCAGAGAAAGGTGTCCAGTAAAAGAGACAAACAAAAACATCTTTAGCATGGTTAGTAGCCCACACAAGAGGAGCACCTTTACACTATTCCCTCTCACTGTAAAAAATCGTTACAAAAAATATTTTGGGTGCACCAGTTAGTCTTGCTAAACAATACATTTGGTTGGATTTGCACCACATGATTCAAGTGACACATTGCCAGCTACAATATTGACTTGAAAGTAGCACAAATATACATGACGTGCCTTCAATCCTTCAAGCACTTTAACTGGCCACTGCTGTGAATCTGAATTATAATTTGATTCCTTATTGTCACAGATAGGTATTGACAGATGTGTCACTTGAAACGCATAGACAGTCCCAAAAAAACTGATAGGTACTTTGAGCTGCAGTAGAAATCCAGCCTTGGTTGTGAATAGTAGAAGAATCCCACATGTGAACTGAAGGTGGCAACCAACCGACCAACAAAGTGAACACCAAGTGTCTCATGTTAGAAACACCCAATTAATAATAATAATAAATAGTCTTTAAACAATAAAAAAGAAAAGAAAAAAAACATCCACACTTAAGGGAAGCATCTTCTGTCAACAAGTGCTGGATGTTGTGTCTGCTGCATGAAGGCTGGACTGCGCTCGGCTAAAACACACAGGAGACAGACAGCAAGCTGGTCACGTGACTCGAGTCTAGCGCTTCCTCACAGCCCAGCGCCGTGTGAAAAAGACATGGCCTTGGCACATTCTCACTTCACGGCACATTACATAAAAATGAAGGAAACACAAAGTAAAACACATTCCCAAATGTAAAAGTGCACAGTAGCTCAAATGTTTTGATATTGAAATTTCCCTACAGTCCTGTAAGACCTAAAGAATAAAAACAAATGGGATTCTTAAAATACCCAATTCCATTTTCTCCAGCTCTTTTTCTTGTAAAATTTCAATAATTATGTAAATATAATATTTCCTCAAACCATGGACAAAAATAAGCACATTCCCAAATAGCTGTTTATGCCCATCAATGACCGTTGGTGCCATCAGGGAGCAAAAAAATAACATTTCCAAAGAAAATATTCTGAAAATAATCATTATTTAGGGTTTAGGGTGCAAAGGGATGAAGCAATTTCAAATATAATTGATTACTATTACAATTATGCTATTGCCATCAAGCAAACAAATGCTAAAATTGAGTACAAGACCATTAGCCAATACAATGTTTCAGTTTGCGTGTTTTTGTTGAAGTTTTCTTGTTATCGTATCCATTTTTGGGGGAAAATAATCCCAAATACACTCAAACAGAACATACTTGAGATACATAAGATTTATGTATAAATTGTTACCTCAGTTTCGCTGAATTGCTTTTAGGGTTTTTACGGAAGGACTGGTTGGGTCCGGGTCGAGTGGACATGGAGCGAGGCGAAGCTCTGGAAAAGGTGCTTGGTGGAGTTTTAGGGATCTTCTTTCCAAGGTGGCCAATCCACTTTTTCTGCTCATCTTGGGTCAGAGCCAGCAAAAGCATGTCCCGGGCCGAGGTCACGTCGTAGTTTACTGCAAGTAACCCCAAAATATTGATCATGGAAGTACTCAGACAATTTAACCCGGAAACAAAGAACCTTACCTTTGCAAGGAGCAATGACATCCTCCTTCTTGTCCAGATGGTCTTTGTGGCACTTGACATGGCAACGGCGGCACTCGAGCGCAGGCGGCGGTTTGAAGACGTGCCACAGTGGTTTGGAGCACGCCTCGCAGTTTGAGGGAAAGTGGTACAGAGTGGGAATGAACTCGTGGCCTTTGTGTGGCAGACAGTTTTTGTCACCCTGAGGGACTGACTCCATGTCAGCCTCTTTCCTGCACTCGCCCTCGTTGGCATACAGGATCTAAAAGTGGATCATAGTCATTTTTTTTAAAGAAAAAATTCCACTGAAAAGATATATATCATGAGGTAGTTTCATTAGACAGACTGGAGAAAAATGTAAATGAGTAAAACCCCCAAAGGGCTCCTCCTACCTGAAATATTCTTGGAATCTCCTCCGTCTCAGCTCGATACACGTCTCCTTGTGTTACAGGTCTCACATGGAAAAGTTTGCTAGAAGGAGACATCAAATATTCTAAACTCCAAAAAAAACTAGTCGTATTCTTTACCTATTTAGGTCCAGGTACATTCTCGGTGACTTACTCGATATCTAGTACCATGGAAGGGTTAGACTGCTCTTTATCTTGCTCATCATTGTAGAACAAAATCTTCTTACTGCTCACCACAACATACTGTAACACAATAATAACACAGATATGAAAAAGAGCTGTACAAAAGTGACACTTTGGAAGCTTAGGTGAGTACAAATACCTGCTTTTTCCATCCATATCGCTTGATATTAGTGCGGTTGGGAATGGACAGCCAGCCTTCCAGTCTGGATTCTATACAAGGAATGATAGGACATGGTCATATTGAGCGTTTGGAAGAAACAGGAAAAGTTCAAGCAGGCCATGCAAAATTCAACATGGGTGGGAGACATTTAAAAAAATAATAAAAGCGGGGCTTCAGCTTTTACCCACTATATATTAAAAAGTGAAGAGTTTAGACACTCCATGCAATCGAGGAGACCATTGGACAGATTAATAATAATAATAAATGCAGTACATTACTTCACCAAAACTACACTTGCTACTTACAGTATGTTATCATTAGTACATCATCTCCTTTACCTGTCTTAAACTGAGCTTATAAATTGAAAAGATAAATGTATTTAGGTAAGTACATGCAATTAAAACGGCACAAGCTGAAGAAGAAGAGAGACTGGATTGACACTGCGTGGTTTAAAGAGACAATGCAGATGCCTCATTCAGATATGAATACTGCCTTTTTTAGAATGTCATATAGGATATCTGCCAATATAGGTGCAAGGTAAACGTAAAGGCAAGACATATCCTGTAAATGAAATCATCATAAAAGAAGAAGTGACATAATACACGCTATACTTTACATACCATAGATTGCACTTGACAATCGCTATACAAGCAAACACGTAAACTACCTTAAAAGAATGAATAAATTTGACGAATGTGATCTAAGATGGCAACATTATGATTATGTCTATCCATTAAGTCATTCCCTTAAAAATAGGCAACAATTAATAGGTAATATTTATGTAACATTGTTTTCCTCCATTTGTCACTGTTTTTTTTATTTATTCCAAATGTCCAACTAATCATGACTTAAAATGCACCAATAAACCTGCAGTGTAAATCCAGCCTAATAGCAAAGTGCATTGTGTGTGAGGCAGCTCTTCCAGTCCAAGCAGCATTTCTGTTTGAACATGCAACAAAAAAAAAACATTGCATTAATTATGTTGGGGGGGAAAAATTGTCCTCATGATCCAGGGGGCAGTATTTGAACTCAAAAGTGACCATCCCTTAAAAAAAAAAAAAACATCCCACCTACTAGCCTACTCAAACCATTTCTTTCCATTCATATCAGCTGCATTCAATTAAAAGGTGTAGTCTAAAGAGCACTAAAAAAAGGAAACCAATGTAAGAGCACCACAACAGAACAGCAGCAGCTGCAGCACGGACAGGCCAGGCAAAAAGGGGAGGGGAGCTTGTCCGTTCGGTTACTTACAGAGGAAAAGGAATAGAAGTTACAAAGAGAGGAAGAATGACGACTAGACGTAAAGGGGAAATGGAGAGAGAGGGGTTTAACCAGCGGCACTCAAACAGAATCTGTTGTTGTTCATTACGCTGGTGAAAAATTTAAAAAAAGCACCACACTGGAATGGAGCACTTACAGAAACAGTCATTCTCATTGGCTATTTATACCCACTCCTCCTCAATCAAACGGCATCATTATCTTTGCTTTTATCTAATGCAGCAAAACATGTGATTTTTATGAAATAGTTTGAGATTTGAGCTGAACGGAACAAGCAGCTCAAGATAAGTTTTTTCTTTAGTTTTATTGTGCAAATTACAAAGATAAAAAGCCAAAAGAGAAGCAAAAATACTTCTTTTTAGACTTCTTTTGGCATTTTCTTGAATTTTATTGGAGTTGCTGCTAAGATTTTGGATTCGATATTTGAAATTTAAGGTTGATCAAGAATCCAATGAATATATAATAACAAAAAAACAGTTTTATACTTGACTTCCATGATTTGCAGTGACACCCACCCATCCTGTCATCTATCTCCTATTGGTATGCAAACTTTTAATTTACCTGCGATGTTGCTATCCGTCTCATCAGTCAGCAAACTGGTGATGCTGGAGTTGTCCATGCGTTGCTGCAGGTCATTAAGCTTCTCGCGTAGCTGCTCGATGTCGCTCTCCTTGCTATCCAACTGCATCTGGAGCTCGTTGCGGTAAGTGCACTCCTCAGCCAGTTGCTACAGAACAGAATGATGGTCCATTTTAGTAATGCTGTTTCTTTTCAATCAAAATACAAAAAAAAGGTGAACGAACTCACAGCCTGCATTTCGCTTAGCTCCTTCTGATACTTAATGGCCATGTGGTTAAACTTCTCTTTCTCCTGGTTGAGCTCAAGCTGCAGTTTGCGGTTCTCCTTCTCTTTTTTGCGCAGATCTGCCGTGCTACCCTTCTTCTTTTGGTCAAGCTTCATGTCCTTGCGGTTCATGATTTCCGCTAGCTTGTTTACTGCCTAATTGGATTTAAGGGTGGAAAACAGGTTAGGAATGTTCTATTCATTTTATCTGTAATCAGGGAATTCATCAGGTTTGTAAAGAAAAATAAAAAGTGTATCACTTTAATTTAAACAAATAAAAGATGCATAATTACCTGGGTCTTTAATGTGCGTTCTGTGTTAAGGACCTTTTCATAATTAGCCTTGATTGAATTTGTAATCTCCTCCTTCTGAGCAGCATAATCTAAAAATAGAATACAGTTCAATGTATTAAATTTTTCAACTTTTTGAGACAGACTTTTCAATTTCTTAAAAATTAACATGCAAATTGTAATTTGCAATTTCATGTTAAATATTATTACATCAGATAGTATTAACATACGAAGTTTTAACCAAAGTGTGACTTAAAAACCACTGAAATGAACCCACAAAATCTGTAATAAACAAATAAAAAATGTACAAAAGTAACAAGTATACCTTCTTCTTGAGTGCTAAGCCTCTCACTCAGCTCCACCTTATCTTTGGCAAGACTTTCCACATCTTTGGTCAGAGTTTTACAGGACTCCTCAAGCTGTAGAAAAGCAAACAATTATACGTTACATATGCAACAAAACATGATATTGATTTTTTTTTTTGCTTACTCTTGCAATCGTTGCCTCCTTATCTCCAAGCTCCTGCTTATGCCTAGTGACCGCCTTTTTGTTTTCTTGGCTGAGCTCAAAGTATTGCTCTTCCTGCAGAGCCCTGGCCAGCTGCTCTGACTCCGCCTTTGTTACCGTTAAATCCAACTGGGCAGACAGGGACTCCCTTTGTGTTTGGAAGAAGCAATTAATAGATTAATCGGAGGTTTTCATGTGATGGTAGGCCATGGCGAAACATGAGGTGCATTTATTTACCTTTCGCTGCACAGATCTTGCACCTTTTTATGAGTGTCTTGTACCTGCCGGTTCCTTTCCTCAATTTCTTCTTTCAGCTCTTTGACCTGAGTTTTGTAAAGCGTCTGGCAGAAAAGACTAAGTTTAGATTGTGTCTTTTTATTTATTTCCGTGAGTAGGAGATAAGAACGGGGCTTCATACTTACTGAAAAATACTGTTCGGCCTCAAGTTGGTCCTGAAGTTCCCTCATTTGTCCTTCATTGCCTCTGTATTGCCTGGTGATCATGAAAAACATAGACTTTTTTAAAAACCGGGTTGGAGACCAATCATAAGGCTCTTTTCTTTCTTCTATTGTGAATTTAAATGGATTTTTCGGCAGTAAACATCCAATCCATTTGGACTAAGAAAGGATCTGATCAATAACTGTCATTAGCAGCCAATGAGTTAAGATCCAGTAGCAAAATAAAGCTTTCACTAAAAGGCAGCAAAGAGATTAGCAAAGTAGCAGTACTAAGACTAAAAACTGATCCCAGTGAGCATAGTCGCAGATGAGATTTAGCGCAGTTGCACTATAAGCTGGAATAATAGCATTTATATGGAAACAGCAGCTTGACTTGCAAAGAGTATTACAGCAAAGGCAGCGAAAAGAGAAAAAAGCTGGCAAATCAACTACTACATAATCCACTGTGGCAGCACATTGGAGTCATTTTTTTATTTTTTTACCCAGACACTTTGCTCAAGTTCTAATCTTTGCACTGTGAAGTTCTCTTCAAATATTATTGTGATTTTACATATGCTAAGCAAATGGCTGGCTTTATTCTAAAGTCTAGTTTCAAGGGTACTCACTTTGTCAGCTGTGCAAGTTGAAACTCAAGAGAGCGTTTAGTCTCCAACGCCGCATTGATCTCTTGCTTGAGCTGCTTCTCCGAACACCGAAGCCGGTCTACCTCCTGTAAGCGGCTCTTCAGCTCATTCTGTGCCAGTACGCGCTTGCTGGACTCCTGTTCCGTCTGTATTCTAAGATTCTTCACCTGAACCACCAGAAAAAGAGATTTTAAGGAAGGATTTGAAGACACGGTAAAAAAAAGCGATGGAAAGCGGTCACTCACGTCATCCTCTAGCCTTTCTTTCTGCTTCATCAGCTGCTCCATCTTTTGCACTGACTGCTTGAGGTCAAACTCAAGCATGGAGCACTGCTTCTCTACCTCCACCACCCGACTCTCGGCTCGCATCCTCGCTCCGTTCTCCTCCGTCATCTTCACCTGAACAGCTAGAGGAGCGGCACATTTACATGGTTAACAAAGACAGTTGGTGTAGTACCCCACCGGGAGTGTTACCTGTATAGGATAATGACGACATACCATTCATGGAAGCTGATTTGGCCTCCTCGATGGACTCGTATTTGTCAGTCAGTTGTGCGCGTGTCACTCGGTGCTCAGTTTGTTCCTGCTCCAGTCGCTGCTGCAGGGTCTTCAGTTTGTAGTTCAAGTCAATTTCTAAGTTGTTCTTATCCTAAGTGGGTTAAAAATGAAGTATAACTTAAGGAAGGAGAAAAATTGTCAACAGACTTAAATAAATATGGCTCTTCCACAATATATTGAGTCCATAGCATGTATTCTCAGCGTCTTTAAGATGAATCTCCCTTTTAGCTTCTTTATTAACTTAAATTTTAAAAGAACAAAATGTATTGTACTATACTAGCATACCTTTTCCAAGTTATTGCTTCTCTCCTGGGCCTGTTTACGTTCTGTCTCTACCTTGGAGACACTGAGCTTCAAGTTTTTGTTGTCCTCCTGCAGCCCTAACATCCTCGCTATGGGGGTGAAAACAACAAAGAAAAACAAGTTACGACAATTTACTCACATTTTTTTTTGGATATACATTAGTCGTCAGACATTGCATGTTCCACAGGTCACCTTGCAGCTCACGGATCTCCTCAGAGTCTTGGCTATAGTTCCTTCTCTCCGAGTCCAAAGTGCTCTGGAGTAGTAGGAGCTCCTTCTCCAGCTGAGCCTTTTCTCCATCGGCAGCACGGCTTCGCTCCTGCAGTTCTCGGTTTAAGCTTTCCAGCTGGCTCATGGACTTGGCTACCTCTGTATGGTTTTTCCGTAGTCTCGCCGCCGTGTCCGACTCGGCACGCAGTAAGTCATTAGCCTCCTCCAACTAGTACAAGAGGGAACAGTAAAATTCACTATTCCTTTGACACACATTTACTCATATAGTACCGAAAGTTCTACAACTGAAATAAAAATGGGCTATTATTTGTGGAAACAGCCAGTGACAATGATATATGTCAAATCTTAAAAAAAGGTACACAAAAATGATCCTGCTTTACCTGATTTTGCAGCTGGGCAATCTTGTCATTTGAAGCCTGCGAATTTTGACTGATCTTCCTCATGTCTTCAAGTTGCTCCTTCAGAGTCAATACTAAAAAAAATGAAATAAAATGAATTTCTTATTCACATGATTTCATATTAAATCGTGTGATATTGCAGATAAGATAGGTTTATATATATATTTTCTTTTGTTTTGGTGCTAATCACCTTCGTTTTCCAAATTCCGTCGTTTCTCGGCCTCCTGGTCAGCTTTTCTTTGGTACTCTGTAAATCTGTGCTGAAGCATGATCTTGTCTTTCTCCAACAAAGACATGCTAGACTCTACACTTTTTCTCAAGTTGGCCTGTGGAAGGTAAAAAGGGACAAAAATGAGTTAATCAATTTAATACTATGATGCTAAAAAAATGTGAACATGTAAAATGATAAGAATTTATTTAACCTCCTCGTCCAGTTCTCTTATGATCTTTTCAATCTTGGTGTTTGAGGTCCTGTTGTAGGGATGGTAAAATGTTGTCATCAAATCAATCAGAAATTTGGAACTTTATTATTTTTTTTAAATTGCTCTAACTAGATAAAATCCCAGTTACCTGCATTTCTGCTCTAACTCATCTTTTAGTTGCATCTCACTGTGGAGTTGTTCCTCTAACTGATAAACTCTTTTCTGTAGATTTTCCAACTAAACAAATAGAAGCACATTGTCAAATAATGTACTGTAGCTGAAGTACAGTCAATAGGACTTGGACTCACATGACTTTTGTCCTCCTTTGTGGAACTGCTACGTTTGTCACCTGCCTTTGTGGCTGAGGTGGAGCTGCGTAAAGGACTGTGAAGCAAAAAAAGATGTTGTTAATGCTTGCTTGCCTTGTCTTAATGAAGATAATTTGTAATCAATTTAAATTACGGTGCCTGGAGGAGACTTACTGTTGATTACTGTAATAAGTGAAGCCCACAAAGGGCAGCTGGTTGCCCACAAAGGCTTTTGGTATTGGAAAAGTCTCTTCTTCACCACGGTCCTCTTCAATATCATCAAAGTTACTAGTGTCCACATCACTACTCAACTCAGGCACCACCGGGGCGGCCGCTATCGAGAAAAAAAGGATTACTTCATTTTCATGTATTAATTTTTGGCATTAATGTTGTACTGGACTTTTGCTGCCTTAACCACTGTCACTATTCAGTGTGTTAAAATAGTCATCATAGTACTTACTCTCTCTGATATTCTCCCACGTCCACTGATCATTCTTAAAGAAAGGATGTCTCTTTATTTCATCCACACCATTCCTCCCTAGGCGAACCTCCCTATTGGTTTTGAAGAGAAAGATGATGGTGTCTTAACTAAAATTGATCCATAATTTATAAACCAATGATCTTGTAATCTGAAGGCACTTTTACCTGTCCGTCAGAAAGGCACAAATAAGATTCTTGGCATCATTGGAGATGTCACTGTCATCGGGAAAAGTCAGTGCGTTCTTGTGGTTCATGATTTTGCTGTAGGTGCCGACCAGAGAGTCAGCGTAAAATGGCGTGTCGCCTGCAAATAACAGTGTTGGAATTAGTCAATTTCAAACTATCTTGTATTCTCATATTACAATACAATTGTATTAATTGTAGTCACTCACCGACTAGCATTTCAAATAGGAAAACTCCAACTGACCACCAGTCACACTCCCTGCCATAATAACCATCCCCTCCTTGGGATTTCAGTACCTCAGGTGAAATATAGTCTGGCGTTCCCACCGCTGTGTCACATCGTACCATACCATCCTACAAGATAAAGCAATATGCTTTTAACACTTTTTTTCCCCAAACAAAATTAACCTCATTCATGATTCCATCTTTAGAAGACACTCAATGCAATACCTTGTTCATTTTCATGCAGGTACCAAAATCTGCCAGTTTCAAGTGACCTGCTTTGTCAAGCAACATGTTGTCAGGTTTCACATCCCTATGAAACAAAACAAAAAAAATTCAACCAAGCGAACATATTATGAGGTTTCACAAAAGTTATGAAACAGTTGGGTAGTGCGACTTTGCAAAAGGTTCATGCAGATCTACTACAACTTGAATTTATAAGCCCAACAGTATCTTTGAACTGACATTATTGCAATAAAAATGGAAGTCACAAACACTTAAAAGACTTCCCATTGATGAGAAATAAAGATGAAGAGAATTTGATAGTACACCTGTGAATGAAGCCCATGGCATGAATACCATCCAGTGCCAGAACAACTTCTGCTGTGTAAAATCGAGCCCACTTTTCCGGGACGTCGTAATTGCTCATCAGATTGACCAAGTCGCCACCGGGCATGTATTCCATTACCATGTAGAGGTAGCGGTCGTCTTGGAATGCAAAGAAAAGCTGTGGGACGGGAAAAAAATGGGTTATGATGAGAGATTACATATTTAAGGCCACAAGAGGTTTGGTAAAAAAATAGATGGGGCTGTAAGGGCCTACCTGAACCACCCAGGAACTGTTGGCAAAAGCCATGATGTCTCTCTCCTCCCAAAAGAAAGCTGAGTCTGACCGTTTGATCATCTCAAACTTGCTCAAAAGCTTCATTGCGTAAACTTTGCATGTGGCTTTGTGCCTCACCTGGTTTGGATAGAATGGGTGATGTTTAAAAATCACAAAAAAACACATTTTGGTGCAATGTCAAATAATCATTCAGTGGAACCTCTAAAGATTGAACATATTAAGCCAGAAAGTTATTTTTTTATTCACTGTCTACCAACATTCGGACTCACATTTCACAATTTCACAAATTTCTCAATTTAAACACTTCATCCTAAAAGAAATGACAAAAAAAGATGAAAATCAAAAGCATTTAAACTTACCAGTTGCACCTCTCCAAATGCACCTCTACCAATAACTTTAACCACCTCATAGTCTTCTGCTTTCATCCGCAAGTCCCGTATTTTACTAATGGTATCTTTATCTGTATAAAGGGGAGGTAAGAAACATATAAATAATTATGGATTACAGTAAATCAAAATTTCCTTCACATACAAAAAAACATCACTCAGGATCATGTTTAAACATCCGAGTAAAGCGCTTTTGTTGAATTTGATCAAAAAGGACAGAAACTGCCTAAATCTGGCCCAGTTTCCAATATGCGTGTACGCCACTAAAAAAAATCTACAAAGACTAGCAAATGAATAGCCATTTTTAAGTCTGGTTTTAATGGGAATTGGCATGGCAATTTATTCAAATTACACACAAAAAAAAGTTTGGGCTATTTCAGTAAAACATTTGAAATGACTCATTTCCCACCATTGGTGAAATCTCTGCAGGTGTCATCGTTTCAAATGTGTTTACAGGAAATACATTTAAACTGTACCGAGTAGAGTAATCAAGCAAAAGTGGTCAGTGTGGACAGAACGGGAAGGGGATTAATAGAAGACAGCCCCTTGAGGCAATGTGGGGCACACCAGTCCATTAGTCCATATCCGTCAATGATGTCTATACTACATTACACTTGGTTGCATTCAACAGCGTTGATGCAAAAAGAACTGAAGGGTTGACTAATGGCAGCTCTTGCCTCAGGGCAGAGAAGTCAAATAGGAAATATTCCGTCGTACTCATCTGGATCAAAAGTGTAAAAGGCCACAGAGATTTTGGCCTTGACAAAACTAGCAAGTACAAGAATGTCTGTCCTTAATTATTAAAATGGCATTCATTCCAGATTTTTTACAATTTCAAATAGTTTATGGGGTCTCTGTACCAAAAAGGTTTCCAACCTCTATTATAACAGACTTATAATAAAAAGAAGAACTGCGATATGCATCATGTGGGTCACCAGAAATTTATGAAAGCCCCTTTGTTGGGGACACCAAGCAGTAGACGTCTATTGTGTCCATGCTTTGCACAGAGGCGGTGACCCCAAAACAGCCTTCCTTTCTGAGGCTAAAACACGTCATATATTTAAAAGGCGGGGCATGTGATGCGTCAATGGACGTGATATTAAGGACTACTCACATCTATTCAAGAAATTGTCAATGCTCTTGTTTTTCCTTAGGGCAGGGAAGTCCAGGTCGTACACCAGCGCATCCAGGCCGTCCTGTGGGGGTGAAGACAAGACTTAGCACACATAGTGATAGATATGACAGGGAGGACATACATACATATATTCATATTTAACTGCATAATATTGTTGTGTAGTAATTGCAATCAATCCTGCTAACTATTGCAGCTGCTGTGCACATTAACATATGTATTGTATGTATTTTATTAGAATACCATTGATACTATAGTAATTGCTCTGATGTTGACGAGTTAAATGGCAAAATGACTCTATAACTACTTAATAGCATTATTAATTAGAGTAAAGTCACTGCTCCTGTTTTTCAGGTCAATCCCAATGCTTGACCTGCAATGTACAAAATAAGCTTGATAATACCAAGTTTTTTAACTCCTCCGTGTGTTCTTTCATACAGAATGATGGTAGACAACGTACAATACAACGTAATTGCTCAACTTTGGAATAAACCATATCAATCTGTGACTGATGGGATTGATGAAATGTAGAGTCACTTGCTTAAAAATTGCTGACATTTTACTGACGAAATGTTTTAATGGTTAGAAAACCATGAAGACATTTCTATTAAAATTCTGTGACTACAACAGAAAGCCTTTAATTCCCAGCCATGGTTTCTCACAAGAGTATGTGGCGCAACTAAGTACCTTTTGATGACTGAGGGAGCAGGGTGGTGCCTTGCAACAGCTCGTCAATGTGGACTGACCTCACAATGCAAGGGTTATGACGCGTACTAAAAAAGTACAGCGACTACTCCCGCTTCCCTCTTTTCCGACGGTCATTAAGATGCAAAAAAATTTAGCCTGAACGTGTTGCAGAAAGGAATTTTTTTTATTTTATTTTACTGTGTTTTAATTCAGTGACAGCTGCATTATCCTGTCTCAGACAAGGCATGACCATAAATGTCACTGTCGGGATTTAGTCTAATCTGCTATAATCCAGAATGAAGGAAACAAGATAGGCACACAAGCACTCCATACTTGCCAACATTCCCATCAGTGCAATACGTTCATAAAAATGCATATATTTCCTGATCTCATCATTTTACAGGGGGGGGTTTAACAGTGCGGGATTGCTTTAGCAATGACACGTTTTACATAGGGGGGTGCAGACAAAACAAGGAAGCCACTTAAATACTGCTGCTGCTGCTGCTGCTTGGAGCTCAACACAAGAGATCGGGGCCATACCCTACACACCAGGAGACAAAACAAGCAAGTCCTCTATGGGACAGCTTAAAACTAAAAGGGGGCCAGACAGGTTGGGAGGGGTGCAGTGAAAGGTGGAAAATATGAGGCAAAGGTTTTTCCTCTTTGAGGAAAAAGCCATGTAAAAGCCAGTTTAGTTACTAGGGTATTAAGGAATAGTGTTGCTTTTTATATGACATTCAAATGATGTCAATAAAACAATCCACAAAAGATTTAAGTGTATGCTGCTTTAAATGAATGCATTACACAAAAAAATGGCAGTTACTAATTTATGTATGAAAGCTGTTGAGAGGCACAATTTCCAATCAGGTGATGAATTTGGGGCATTTCCAGGTACACATCTGGTAAGGCTGCCTTGTTGTAGGTCATACAGTTTCTGCCAGACTGCACCAAAGGCGTGAAAAAAAAGAGTGGAGAACCAAGTCCTTCAGGACCTTAATCACAAGGCTCTGTACTCAGCAGAGTATGTTTGCATAACTTCCTGCCGCAGAGAACTCTGGACAGCCACAGTAACATTCCATAACAGGACTGTACACGTCAGAGAAGCTATTTTAGGTATGTGGCCAAACAAGTTTGACAAAAAAAAGTGGAAGATGGGGAAAAAGAGGAGGAGAATTTAAAAAGGAGGAAAATTGAAGAGTATAAGAAGGGGCAATATACCCTCGTTGAGTAGTCACATACAGCATGGCTTGTTTTCACTCTTAACACTTTGAGGGAAAAGAGGAGGCAGTGGAGGGCTGTGGATGTGATCCAGTGCGAGAACAAATGAAGGAAAAAACAAAGAAAACCACCGGCAGGCTACTGAAACACCAAGATGACTTAAGTAGCAGGTATTGAGGGGAGAGTACATTTGGAGAACAAAGCCTAACCCTAACCCATCTGAAGCAATTCAAGTGGCAATTGAAAGTGCAGTGTGATAACAGTTCAAAGTCGGTAGTCAGGAATCAATTATTGTCTTAAAAGAACATATTTTGGTAAGTTCAGCATTTAGGTTTTATAGACTGAAAGCTACTCTAAATAAAAATAAAAAAAGTAAGCCCTAACTTGTCTACCCTATCTAACAGACCTACCGCATCCTTGCCCAAAGCTAATGTGGTGTGCAAATTTAATAATGACTGATCCACTCATTAGGTGTTCTCTATTAAGAATGCCACCAAAAGACATGGACTGAAGGTTTAAAATAATAATAATAATAAGAGTGACTAAATAAAAAGTATGTTCTGGTAGTCCTTTACATCCACAAATTGTGACTACCAAGGTGTGGTTTTGACAGTTTGTGTGCCTAACAGGAATTTAATTGTGTCAGTTTATGTAGCCTCGGGCTCGAAATGAACTCCACAACAATCTACAGAGAGTAAACAGCAGACCCACCACGATGTAATCCACACTGGTGCAGAGGATTGACAAGGATTACAATCAAGGAAACTCAGACCTATATTAAAAAGAAATTCTTCTACACACATTGACAACGTTCTTCCAGCAATGTGCACTCTATTCTGAGGTAGAACATTCTCTCTCTGCAGTGACTGTGAACCAAAATAACTCTGTCCTTGTTTTTACCTTTCAATAGTATCTAATGGAGAACATTCTTGAGCATTTTTGGGTACCGGGTTAAGTTTTTTCCAGCTATACCGGCAACCAAACTCATACAAAAATTGGATCCGACACACTTACACATAACATGCCAATTATGTGACAACATACTATTTATTACTCTGTTCTCAGACTAGTTTTTCTATGCTATTTGCACCCTTTCAATGCCATAAGTCAGCATCAATGTAAGCACAGTACCACTCTATTGGAGTTTAGGCTATTGAGCAAGTGTGGCAAAACTGTGACTATGATTCCTCCAGCAGTAGGCAGACTTAATAGGAAAAATAAAACACTAGAAAAACATACAAAAACTAGCAGCACTCAAAGGTATTCTATCCTTGGGACATCTTTAGTATGATTGAATGCATAAAGCTGTTAAAAGAAATGCCATAAATGAGATGTGGTAATAAAGCAATCTTGAAAAAATGCAAATATCTGCTCAGAGAGACGCATTAAGCGGTTAACATTACATATGGTAATTATTTCTTTTAAGCTTTTGGAGAGAGAACTTGCACGCAACGCAAGCTCTTTTCCAGACATTTAAGTGCAAGACTAAGTTTTCCATGGGAGATTGAGCCACATCATCCCGGTTCTGCATGCCAGCACGAGGCATGCGGATCCGACTTGTCACTTCCTTTTCTGCCACCTCTTCAAGACAATATGCTTTCCACATGTGAGCCATTGTGCAGACTGTCTGTCTCGGGGAAACACGAGATCCAGCAAACACGTGAAGCAAGTCCAACGCGTAAAAATTAAAAAAGAAATCCTAAATTTCTTCCTCGTTGTTCAGGTAGGGGGGAAAATGAAAAAAAAATGGTTAACACACTTATACTGTACATAACAACAACTGACAGGAAATCCTGCTTGCCTAGAAAGACTGCATAGCTAACAACTCTAGCGGATAAATGGTAGTGACAGTGAACTTAGAGGTGGCAAAAATGGGGGCACCCCGCTTCCTTATGAGTTCCAAGACAGAGAGAATAACTGTCAGAAATACTCAAGCATCAAAACATAATAGTGCTACTCCCACAGTGAAGAGTGTTCTCGTATTTTCTGTGACTAAGCTGTTCATTTGAACAAAAATAAAGTCTCCTACTGGTTCTGACCTAAGGCAAGCAAATACTATGCATTAACTTATTCATTGCCAGTAATAGCAATAAATATTGAGTCCATTTGAACTTGGGGGGCCTTGGCATTGAATTATAAACATCCATCCCAGTCAAAATATATATGATGTACATCATTGTAATGGGTCATTTAGTGAAATGACAAAAAATAGTCTAAGAGAAATCTGTTGAATTTTTTTTTATCTTATTGAATAACCAACTAAAGCTGTGTTTGCATAAAACTGCTATAAAAAAAATCAAAACCAAGAGAAAATGAGTTCATTTTTTGTTCAAGTCAACAGCAGATTACATAGTCTAAACAAAAACCTGAAATTGGCAAAGAAAGGAAGTTTAGTATTAAAAATAAGTTCTGCTTTATTAATTTACTGAAAAAAAAACAGGAATGGAAACCAGCTCATTGGGTGGGCCAAGTTTTTGATTACTACTAAGACAATGTCCATAAAGAAGTTATTGAGAAGTTCATCCCGTCTGAGCTCAATGTGCATGTCAGAAAGAATTGCTCCATTATTAAAAGCCTCTATCATGTCAGTATGCATTCCTGCACATCATCGGTCAGTTGAGGGAATGCAAAGCTACAAATAGCTCCGCCAATTGTTTTTTCCCAGGCCTGAACAGCTGAGGGGCGCGGTTTTCAAGAGAGTAGAAACCTGAAGTGAAAATGGAGCAGATCACGCTACACATTTTGCACATTTTTCCACAAATCCTATACAACCTTTACATAAATCTGCATTTTGGCTATGCTTTTCTATTTGCAAGAACAGAGACAACACTTGAAAAAAAATATCAACCTCAATGCAGAGCTATAATAATTCTCTATGCACAATCAAATTTCAGTTTTGCAGTAAAATTTGTGTTATAATGTTTCCTAGCAATGTGTGCATTTTGCTGCTGCATTACATTTGTGTAAATATATTAACAGACAGGTGTAGAATGCCCAAGTGCCTTGACTTATAGTGTTGTTTTGATCTGTCAAGTAGCCAATGAAATTACAGTATGCAGTCACAAAACGCATTCACAACATTAGGCTAATTCCAATTTATCACTGAGGAAGCTATTACCTGGAGATAAGTTACATTTCAGTTATGTTAGTCTTTCAGTATGGGAAGTGTAATGTCATTTGTTCAGTGCCTCACAGGACTTCAATACATTCCTGAGAAAACTATAGGAAGATGTGTACCCAATGAACTTGACATCTCTGACACAATAATAGTAGTCTAACCAATGAGGTTTTGCAGAAACAAAAAAAAAAACACCTGACTGCAATCCACTGATTTCCCTTGCAGGACACAAAATTGGTAAAAAGGTGTCCTCTGGGTGGCTTAGTAGGAAAACCCATTGGATTGATTCTGATTTGCTCCACTTCAATCAAATAAGAGGCCCACCAAGGGGAAATATATACATTTCGTTAACACTCATTCATTCATCTTCCGCTTGTCTTCACAAGAGTCGCGGGGGGTGCTGGCGCACATCCCAGCTAACAATGGCCAGTAGACAGGGGAACACCATGAATATGTTGCCAGCCAATCAGAGGGCACTAACATTCTCATACCTAAGGAAAGTTAGAGAGAGCTCAACCAGCCTAATATGCCATTCTGCCACAATAGGTTTTTTTACATTATAAATGACTGCTTCAAAAACATTGAAGGAAAGTAACTGTGCTTGTTTATTTTTTAGGTAATATTTTTGCAGAAATTTGCTATTAAAAACAAACTCCCTGTCAGAGATGCTATTTACACGATCCAAAAGATAAGCACACTGTACCCAAAATCTACTAAGAATAATAGAGTAGTTATTGGCAAAAGTAGCTTGAGTCAACATATAGCTTGGATGGGACTCAAGTTGCAATTTCTCAGAGAAGATTCAGAGCATATTGGTTTGATTTGTAATTGGAAAACTGTGATTATTCTCATTTTGATTATTCCAGAGGGATGAGAAACCTACATTTTGTGAAAAATAGGACCAAAACTATTGAATAGGTAATTTTGTACATGCTTTGTAAATGGGGGCTATAATTTGGACAACATGGCATGTGACACTTGACTTTCAAGGGATATAAAGTCTGGACATTGTAACATACATTTGTCCCTTATTGAATCAGATTATAAAACACTAAACACACAAATGCACACGCCTGACATCCAGTTTGATCGCTATCAGCTGTTCACAAAGGCAACAAGTGGACAATGATCAGACCCCAAACGTCAGGGAGCTTCCACACTACAATGTCAGGAATTCTGTCCATTGCGATTGCTTTTTTAGAGGCTGCCTGGAACATGATTGAGGAGGGGAGGGGTGCTATCCAGATAAGCTCCTGTTCCATCTAACATAGGATTTATTTCTGAGGTTAGTAGATAAAAGCTGACAATGTTGGAACACAGGTCTCAATAGGCTCAGAGCTGAGCTATAAGGAGCAAGACAAATGACAGCCCAAGGCCTTTGTGAGACTAAAAAAAACAACAACAACAACAGTCCCAGGCAACAATAAGATTGAAAGTGCAGAAATTGCAAGCAAACAGGGCTGCATTGAGCATTCTGATGGAAGCTATTACTCATATACCCAAGCACAGTTGGCTGCTTTATGAGCCTAATGTCCTGTTACGCTACTGCCTTCAGAAACATGAGAATTCAGTTCACATAATTTTGGTTTATGGCTAAGAGAGTTGGAGCCCACACCCTGCTACCTCAGAGCAGCCTGCCTTGTCTCAACCATCGCCACACGTGCAGCGGAATGGCTTTTGGGACGCACTGGGGTAAAAATCAGGGGGCCGGTCCGAAGACAAGAGGTTATTTGATTAGGATGGAATTTTATTAAACGGTGGGTGGAGTTGCGCGGTGCCTTGGCAAAAGGCCTCTATTCATTGATCTAGGCAGATTGCGGTGAGGGGAGTTAAAAAGGAGAAAAAGGGCGGGGGGGTTAAAAATGAGGAACAACAAACTTGTGTTCAAGGCTGCCAGCAGGAGAAGTCCCCAAAGCTTTGGCACATTATAGAAGCAGAGTGGGCATGGATACTTTTAGGTGGTTTTAATTGGCCCTGTTTGCAACAGGATGGGAGGTCACAAAGATTAAGTGACTTTTTTTTATTTTCGCAAGAACTACACAAGGTGTCCACCATAACAAGATTTTACAAGAATGTCAGATTGCACTGTACTGCACTTAATCATTTAACTACATACATGAGTTTGGACAGTTTTACATATACAACATCAATTCAAATAAAAATTGAATATGATGGTTTGCAAATCATGTTTAACCTATATTTAATTGAATAGACATGAGACTTATCGTTCAAACTGTTGATCTTTGTTATTAGTAAATAATCATTAACTTAGAATGTTATGGCTGCAACATGTTCCAAAACAGCTATGTTGCAAAACAAAACAACGTTGGGGAATTCTCATCAAAGGCCTGTGTGCCACATCCCATAAAAAAATAAATAGGTTAATTGTGTACAGGACGGTCCATAATTGGGTTTAAAATGAGCTTCTATGAATTGTTCAATCATTTACAAGGACTATTAGAGTGAGCTTTGTGTCTTTGGGGAAAAAGTGAGTGGGAAAATAGTCTAACAGTTTCTGGACATCATGCCTCCACGAATTGAGGGATTTGATTATCTATAATTTCATCAAAAAGTACCCAAAAATCTCCTGAAATCGCTATGTGTAAGCGGCAGGGCCGGAAAACCATACAGGATGCTCGTGGTCTTTGGGCACAGCAGCAGAAAAAGGAATGCTATTGTTTAGGAAATCACAGAAGGCAACATCTGTATTAGGTGTTATTGCTCATGGAATGAGAAACTTACACACCTGTGAAAGCACCATTATTGTTGAAAGGTAGATATAAGTTTAGGAGAAATATATGCAAATGCTTATTTTAGTGAGACAATCCCAAACCACACGCTGCATATGTTACAACAATATTGCAATGTAGTAATAAAGTGTGGGTACCATACTGGCCAGTTCAGACCGGTCTCCAATTGTGTTATTATTATTTACTCCAAAATTGTAAATATAAAGTGATTTACAAAGTATTAAAAACTGTAAATTACTATGAAACTATGAAAGTAAAATGTCCCAATTAGAATTCTACCAGTGAATTTTTTTAAAAATCAGAATTCAGCCCCAATTTGTGAAAAAATTCAGTTATAAAATATCAAAAAAATTCTGTCACAAAAAGTTTTTATTGAAATGCTTAAAAAAATTAATAACTTTCAAACAAATTTGCTTCAATGACCAGATGACTAAGGAGAAGCAGCCGATCCTTGTCTCATTTCATCAGAGGTCCAGGAAATCACGTTAGGTTACGCTCACTCGGCTGGTCATGTGACACACTCAAGGTTATTGGCGTCACTCACCACACTGAAAAGAGGTAGAAGAATCCACTGTGGCAGAAAACATTAGCTTAGAACAAAATTGAAATGTTATTCTAGTATTTTTTGAGGATTCAGTCAAATTGAATATCCCGAAATGTCAAGTTATGCAATTTTCAAGCTGCAACTGTAATACCCTTATTCTCAAAATCTGATACCATCCCATGTCTGGGTCACTCAACCATCCAATTTTGGGTTACTTTGTTAGGAATGAAACAGCATTCAATCCTAAACCACATTTTGGACTTGATATTAAGCACTTGAGCTATGATCAGCCCAAAACTCCCAGCAGTATCACCCAAGGAGGGTCTTCTTTTCACATTATATACTCTTCATTTTAGACAAAAAGTTCCCACGGTTTCCATCATCATGTGTAACCATCTCTGACACGCACTATGAAACACTCGATTGTATGACAACATAAGAACGGATGATTAATAACCGCATGTTGTGCTTGACCCAACTGTTCAGTCATTACGGAATATACAGGCATTGCTGTAATAGCTTTAATACTATGAAAAAGCTTCCTTCATACTGGCCATCTTAGTCAGCTGTTTCACAATTTTTTTTCTAACCATCTCCCACTCCAGTACGCGTGGAATCAAGGCTGTATTAGGAGGAATCGGGATTAAAGTGGAAATGGGAATAAAATTGGCAGCCTGGTTAACAATACTGTGGTGTGTTACATTTAACAGATATATTTTTCAGCATTTTACAGGCTCTTTCATATAGTTACAGTTTAGTCATGTATGACTTGAATCGGTTTACAAGGGTCTTTAATCTGTGAGCTCAGATTGAAAAGTGCAGGCATTAAACGAAAAAACAGATTGACTGTTATGCCAATTTACTGGAAGTGCAATTCCCAGGTGGCTAAATGTAAAAGCACATTCCTAATGATTCCATAATGTTCTGGACTGCATGGCACTATTGACCCAAATACGCCTATTGATCAAATAACTTGATTGCACCAGTTAAGGGCGCTGTAATATTTGGAAGATTACATAACCCTGCGACAGGACAGTCTATTACGCCAAAAGTTAAGAGCTGTGTTAACACCTTTTGTCTATCAAAAGTGAACGCCGTTATGTAAACGCTTCAGCATGCCAAACAGTCAAAACATCTTAAGACAAGTTGGAATGCTTGCTAAATTCCGACATCAATTAAAACATTTAAACATAGTATATAGTCTGTGCATTCCACCTCTAGTTATCTTCATGTACCTTGTACATAAATGCTGCAATATCAACATTTTGGCCCAACCCTAAACCTTTAGAACGAGGAGTGGAAGAACAAGGAGTGACAGTTATTACATGTTTACCAACCGCTTCTTTGTGAATAAATGTTTGATAAAGAAATAAAACAATTTCATCACAAGTGCAAGACAATTCAATATCAAAAATCAGGAATTGATATCGCCAATAACTCACCATGCCATTTTAAATGCAAGCAACACTGAAAAAATGCATTTAATTCAAGACACTTATCAAAACAAGACATGCTTACAATCGCTATTAAGACCAACAGCGAGTGAGTATTACTTCATTCATTGCCAATGATGGTGACAGATCAAATCCTCAAATTTGACATCTATATAGGTACTGAGAGCAAATGCAATGATAACAACCATTGGATGAGTAATTATTTTGTGCATGCAATATTATAAGAAATGCATGTACATCAACTAATATTGCCATCATTCATTCTCTGTTGCGCTTGTATAAAATATCACGTGACAAAATCCACAAACTGCCCCATGGGCACGTGATCATCTGCAATATTATATTTGTGGTTAAGTGGGCTCGTTTTGGTATTGGGTCACATTGATATTGTGCAGATTTTGATAGATAATATCACGTTTTGGGACTGTGGCAAGCCATCGTTGTAGCCACCCACACGTCAAAGCTACTTCCACGTGAGAATCATGACATCACACACCACTATGATCAGTTCATTGTGATAACTTGATCAAAGCAGCATAGTCTGTACTGTGTATCGTTTATGATCTTAACATGTGCATGGATCGTATTTACTAGAAACTTTGGCATCATAGCCTCTCCACTGATAAAACGGAGACTTTTCCTCCTCAAGTACAAAAGTTATGATTTTTTTTTTTTTTTTGCACATCAACCTCATCCAATCGTTCAAAAATTCTGGTAGCAAAAGATCAACATAAATAAGATGCATGTGAAGCAAATAATAAGTGGTAGTGTGAGTTATTTAGCATCACTATCATGTTTGTGTGAGAGGCGAGGCGACTAGTTGGAAAAGAATTTAGAGTTATGGCTGCCAGTGTTACTTAGGCAGCTTGCAGCCTCCAAACTTACCAGAAGACAGTCCGTGTTTATCTCCGACTTAGGATCCTTCAACATGGCGTCAATTTTTCCAAATCGAGCCTCCATACTTTCTCCGGAAGACATTTTCAAGGTTAAATGAAGTCCCTCCGGTGTCTTGTTTTTCGGGAACACAAAAAGGAGGCAACGGAGTGGCTAGCTAGCATTAGCCGCTAGCCAGCTAGCCTAATGTTCGTTTGTTGTTGTTTTTTTCTTCTTCGTGGGAACTTTAGAGACAATACATCGTTCTCCTTGAGTATGCACACGCGATAAACCGTTTACTGTTCCGGTGGATGGGCAAAAGCCACATTTTTCATACAGTATCGTAGATTCCCACCCCCTTCAAATGTGACTGGCAAACAAGTTTGAGGGGCAACGCGACGATCGAAGATTAGTCAGCCTCCGCAGGATGCCCGCAGCGGAGAAGGGATTCAAACGTTGCTGCATCCGAACAGCAACAAAGAAAAGCAATTAAAACATTAGCAGAGTTAGTCCGGGCCCGTTCCCATATCCGTGCCAGGTTTGATCAAGATAGGGCGACACAGATTTGACGTGACAGCTCAAAAGAAGAAGTAGGGGGGGAAAAACTTCTTCTTTCCAATTTTTGATCGAGTCTTTGAACGTTAAAAAATCCGTCCTCCGCCGCTGTCACCGACTGTCAAACGTGTCCCGGTCCGAGCGAAGCAATCCCTCCGATCCGGCTCGCACACGCGTTGGATTTTGGTGTGTTTTTAGTCGCCGATGGAAAAGAAGCAGTAGACGATGCCCCGATTTTGTCCCACAGACTGGCCAACATGTCCGCCTTCCTGTTCAAACACCCCGGAGAGGAGCCACTTCAAAATGTCAAGCAGTGCGCACGCGCCATACCCTCTGGAGGCAGACAGGCGCACTGAAGTTCCCATGCAAATGCCGTTAACAGGTACAGTAACATGTTGCTGCCTCCCTGCTGCTGTTTGTTGGAAATAACATGCCTGGGCGTTTTAATCGACCCTTAATCATCTTTCATACTTTTTTGAAATAGCACAATGCCAAATAATTTGAGAATTTTAATTGTTTTGATCAGTTTTGTCCCCATTTTATCCAACAGAGGCAAATGGAAAATAAAAAGATATGGGAGACTGCTAATGGATCCATTAGAGACAAATGGTAAATAAAATCATGTGAGACTGCAAATGTTAGCAACCCAAACAAAAAGTTATTTTTATTTCAGGTTTACCTAGTGACTTGAAGTTCAAGATGTTTTTGTTTATGTCGGGGCGATATTTCCATCACCGCTAGAGGGCAACGTCGTGCAATTAATTTCACGGCATTTGGCACGCTTACTCTCATTGTGTATGCACTCAGTAGTTTATAAACGCATCACGTGTGTAGGTAAAGTGCCAAAATAGAAGTGTATCACCACACCTGTGCATGTTAATAGCTGCACGTGCACTAAAAATAGACGTGCCTTTTTGTGTCGTGGGAATCGTTGCATTACCACACGCCCAAAAACACTATTTTCAATTTCTAAACAGAATTCCCTGTCCGATCTCAGCAATGTTAAGGACGTACAGTGCCTAGATGACGTCACATACTTTTTTGCTGATCAGCTGGGACAACTGGCCACAGATGAGCTCCACTCGCCCACCACGACCACGGGACGGAGGGTCTTTGCAACACGAACGCACCATCGCATGGAGCAAGGTAGGCGCACAAACAGACGCTCCACACACCTGCCCACGCACAGTGCGCGTCGTTTCCACCGCAACATTTAAATTGCGTCGTTCGGGGGTCCCAAGAGCTTCCGGGTGGTCGACACCGTCTGTCGCCGAAAATGTGCTTGCAAAGTTTGACTAGAACCGTTTGCATGACGGATAAATACAGATGCTTATTTATGGTGCGTATTTTTTTTTTACCCGAGGTATTTTGTTGGCTTTTCTGTGTTTTCTCAGTCCAATGGTGAAGCTGCTCACACCACAAAATTGTGCAACACGTTATTGCTGGTGTCATCTGACACATTTGGTATAAAGAGAGTCTTCATTTTTGAGCATGCATGTTAAATTATTTGAAGACATAACATATTCCATGAATGTGAAGCCGGTGACCCATTGTGGCATCTTCTGTCTGATTTGGTTTAGTGTTTGTGATGTCAGCAAAAACATACAAATATTTACTCTGGTTGATAAATTGGATTCTGTTAATTACAATTGCATACCACTCAGTTTGTGTTTTGGAGTTGCAAATGGTCTAGTAGTGTTTTCCATGCACTTGCATTAATGTTTTTTTCTTTTAATCTGATCTGTGTATAGCAGATTTTTACCTATAACGTATGGTACGTATCTGGCAGAGAGATTGGGTGGCATGACATATTCAAATACTATAAAACTTGACATTAGCCAAACTGTATGTGGCCACAGGCCTTGATTTTGACACCCCGTCTTGATTTACATCCAAATCTTCCTGCAGCTGCGCCAGAGGCTTTGGTGTTGAAACAGGCTTTGGTCACTCAGATAAAGTCATATCAGATAAGAGCAAGCAAGGGAGATGGTCTGTCATTGTAATTGCAGACAAACCAGTCCGTCTTCACTGAGCCTAATCTTCCATTCCTTGTGGCCCATGTCCTAAAGGTTACATTCCTCGCCATCTTCCCATCCTCCCCCACTTTTCTTCCTCCTGTCTGTACTTTCTAAAATCCCTTAGGAGCTTAAATGTGCACAGAGGACAAGATTGTAGCAATTAGTGTGGATGATATGTATGCTTTTGGAGAGTCATCTTTTCTGATCAGACTATTATGTTGCATGATAGGCATGTTATGTCTGCAATAATACCTGCAGAGCACCAAAGTTAAGCCAACTTCATTAAGCAATTCAGTGCATTTCCATCGGATTAAACAGTGGATGAGCCTATTACAAATAACTGATCCTTCCTACAACTCCAACTGAAATGAGCCAAAAATCTTAACTCTCGACAAATAGAAACTTTTAAAATGAGTTTTGATGGTCCAACAAATTGCTGAAAGTGCAAAGCTTTTGGAGGGGAGAAACACAAGGTTAAGTTGTTCTTTGAAGGTTAGCAGTATCATGTGAGCACACGTTTGTAGATGGCCAATTGAGCGTTATTTGGGTGGCCTATCTACACCAAGGGCGTGCTGTCATAGAGCACAAGAGCTCGAGGGGTCAGGGGCTCTGAACACTGACCATCTGGCTCAATGGTGGTGGTGGTGGTGGTGGAGGGGGGGGGGGGGTGCTTCCTCACTGCCTCACTGCCCATCTTTGTTCCCAGCAAACAATTGAGACTTAATCTGGGCAGAGATAAGTAAGAGTCCCCGTGAAATCGCTCACCGTGGCAGCTTTTGTCTCTTTAGCCTTGAGGGAGACATCTCTTTTAGCCGTCTCGCTCGGTGGTTTAAGGAGTGGGGGGGTCAGGTGTACCTCAACTTAGTCTTAAATGTTTAATTTTTTTTTCATTTGTCCTTCATTTTACAATATGTGGTTGAGTTGGAGAGCTGAAATGTTATCCATGTGACCTACTGCCAAGAAAAGGGTGTTGTCCCCAGTCTCTGGCCCAGAGTCTGCTGGGACAGGCTCCAGCACCCCCCTGCGACCCTAGTGAGGGCATTCAGAAAATGAGATTTTCTGGCTTACGTCGAAAAGAAGATAGGAGCAATAAACAAACATCATAAAATTTATTGTATCTGTTGTGACACAGTGGTATGCCATGGATCCCTGGGATGTGTATTCAGTGTCATAACAAAAACCAGGCATAAGGATGGATTACCTCTCCTGTTCGGCAGCTAGTGATCCGTGCGACAGGGACACTGGGGGATTCAGTGTCTCCACAGGAGACATTTTTGCATATTGATCCATAAAGGGCAAATCTATTACTCCAAACACCCTCACTGATCATTAGATGGCAAAACAAGCACGAGCAAGGCAGGCAGATGCTTCTCTAGATCCTTTTCAGAGGCACTTAGTGTTAACCCTCGTTGCAGATGGTTCAAAAGCCAGCCGGAGAGATTAGTGCTATTGTTTTAAATGTTTTTTGGGGTGCATGAACAAAACAGGTGTTCCTTCAAGTCCTCATTCATCAAACACTTTACTTATTGTCGGCTCCTTCCTAAAATATACCCAATTTATAGTATATGTGTGTAATATTCTATGTGTTTGTACAGTTATATACTCAAATATACCCAACATAATACTTTACACAAATTTAAACATGAGATACTTTGGTGGGCAAAGAACCTGATACTGTATGTTAAACTAATTAAAATAAAAAGGGCTATCAGTCTTGTCATGTAATCCATTAATTACCAAGCATTGACATTTGCTTTATGGTTTAGTAGATAGAGTAGACTGATGTGTGAGATGTTTTCCACCTGGATCAACACGCTTGTAAACTTTTAACCAGAGGTCGAGAATGCGTGGAACACTATGTTCCTAATGTTCTAATGCTCACAAATTACCTTTTGGTAAAATATTTGTTGTTAACGTTTCCTTTTTTGGTTCCCCACAACATTGGCCAGCACGCCATGCCGGGAGACCAAGGGCACCATTGAAGCGTAAAACCAGGCTAGGCGCGCTGATAAGGTTCGAATGGGAGGATGAGGGGGGGTTCACAATGGACCACAATGGACTGAAGGTTAAAATAAAGTGGGAGCGATGAAGCTAGGCAGCTGGATGCACGCTGGTGGTCAGTTTGGATGAAGCTTTTTGAGCCAAAATGTGTTTTACTGTATGAGGACGCATGAGCCAGTTGACAATTGGATCATTAAAGGCTGTCCCACAAAGGCCCAATCCCATCCCCCGGCTGAAAGGAGATGTCAAAGCTCTGTGACCCTTTCCATTTATGTGCATTGATCCCTCCGTGGGTGGGGGCTATCCCCCTGAAAGCCCACCAGATCCATCAGCTGTTATATTATATTATAGTTTCACCTGCAGGAAGTGACTTTATTTGATTCCGGGGGCCGCCTATTGTTTAGCCCGGCAATTATTAGCCAATTCATCAATTTTGAGCACTGCTTGGTTTGTCATTTTGGAAAAGCCGGTCAATGACACATTAATGATGTCAAAATGTGAGCGTGGTGGAAAGGGGTGGACTGCTATCCTCCTTTGTGCATCTTTAGATCCATTAAATCAGTACCCAGTTGAGTTAATAGCTGATGAGAGGGCAATCAATGTCACATAAATATTTAAAACTGTAATTGAAGTCAAAGCGAGTCATACATAGACTGTTTCAAATTAAATTGATCAAGTGTTTATCTATCATAAATGTATGTTGTATAAATATGCATGCTGTGTGTGTGTTGAATGATTGATTATGATATGTTACTGATATATTGTATATCAGTATCACATATATTGTACTCTGATTAGGTAATACATAAGATGCATAAGAAGGATACTCAGCTAGTTAGATTGGTTAGATGTCACGGTTATAGATGGACTGATACATAGAAAGAGTGTAAATCACCTGTTTTATGATGATGTGGTACAATATAGATTCTTTGGAGGACAATGCGATATTAATGATATAATGCTTTATCAATTTAATGATATTTTCTTTTCAACAATTACTTACATCTCACCTAAAGTTAAATAAACACACACAAAATTACACTCATTATCAGTGACATAACTTTCCTACCAAAAAAAACCAAAGAGAACTTTAAACTCTAACTGGAATGACACCCCGCCTGTTCTTCAGGGAGCGTGACCGCGACCTATGTTAATGGGTCAAGCGTGTGATGGCATAACCAGGCAAAGATGGGCTTGTACATAAGAGACGCTCATGGGGGGGTCTGGTGGGTTCATTAACTGCACTGTGGGCCATTTGGTACTAGGCCGCACAGGTAGACTGGACCCAAAAAAAACCAACATTTTTGTGATCATCAGTCTGAAAGAAGTCAATTTGCCCTGTCACACTGCTTGCCAATTATGTAATCATACTCGAAGAACATTATATGCCTCGCTTGGCCAATCTGGTAAACAAACTAACAAATGTTATTAATGCTCATTACCTCACTGCCAGGCAAAGTACACACAAAAAAAAAATGTAAATCATACTTAGTCCCATTTTATATTGTCGAGCAAAGCCTAGACTTAAATTACATTTTATTGTTTGTTATAGCATAAGTGGTGAGCACATTCACCTCACAGTTTAGAGATCGAGGGTTCAATCCCTAGTGTATTTCTTCCTTCCTCTAGGGAGTTTGCATGTTCTTTCTGTGCGTGGGGTTTCTCCGGGTACTACACCGGATTCCTCCCACAGCCAAAATACATGCATGGTAGTCTGAAAATGTGTTCCTAGGTATGAGTGTACATGTGTATAGTTATTAGTCTCGTCTCAATTTGAAAATGGTCTGTGGTTGAAAAATCAATTTGGACAACTGGCACCTAGATTCATTGTTGATGATTGCGGCAGATGCGCTTGTGTTTCTGTAAGCCTCGGATGTTTGCTCATGAAGAGCACTTAGTAATGCTATCCTCAATTTTGCCACTGAGACCTGGAAAGAATCAAGCAGTGAAACCGTGTCTTGTAGTCTTGTTCTGTAAAGGAACATTGTGTTCGCACAGATTGTTCCATGTGTTCGCACAGACTGTTCCATCTGCCATTTAGCCACCACTTCTCTCGCCCACTTCAAACACAGATGCCAACCTCAGAAACAACAGCCAGGAACCGTGTAGACTGTAGACGGTGTGCCATGGCACCAGCTGTGTTGTAAAGTTTTATCAGGTGGAAAGTCAATTGTTTTGGCTGCTACTCTTGTCGTTTTCCTTCTAGAATAAACTTATCTTTCAGTTTCCCCTCGGTTAGGCAGATTTGCACATGTTTTCGGAAGAGGAAATTTAGAATCAAAACAGTGGGTTTTGAATTTGAATATCCTTTAATTCTTATCAGGTTCGCTAAGCTTACTATAGCTAGTACTTTGTAGTGGGAAACTATTATATGCAGTACTTTGTGTTAGTGAAGTCCTAAAATGATATATACACAACTCAGAATTTACTTTAGCATTCATGCAAAGATGAGCTACTAATAAGGCATATTATATTAACAGGTTACACTACATTGTGTGTTTTTCTCACTACTGTGTATTCATTTATAACCTCCTTGATATTTTCTAACACTCATTTCTGCACCATTATGCTTTATCTACATAGTATAGTTATTAGAAGCTGTAGTGAGTGTAGTCGTTGTGCTCTAGTTCCATTTTTGTTGCATACTGTACATTCAAAATTAAAGTGTCCGACATTTACTTTCCCTCTTAATGGAAAACAAGGTCAGCCTGTGTTGGCCTGGTACACTTTTTTTTTTTCCCCCGCGTCAGCCCTCACACATCGTCCAAGGCTACAGTGAGGCTGTAAGGACTCAACGTTCGTTCCATTGAGCCAGGCGGAGGTCATTATCCTTCTCTGGCTTTCTTTCTTTCATTTTCCCCCTCTTTCTTCCATTCTTCTCACCGGGTGAGCGCTTGCAGGTCAAGCACAGCTGAAGAAAAACACGGAAAATAATTCCATATTGATCTATGTGAGGATTGGTGTATTGACATGATGGATTGGGTCAATGTACTTCCAACCCATGCACAAGCTCTCTTACAGAAGACTAAACCGGGAGAGTCAACAGAGGAATATAACATACCCACTTTGCACCATAATTCTAAATGAAACAAGCTGGACTTTAAAGGCAGACTTTAATTTGAGGGCGTGTAGTACATACAAATAATCTGAAGTGTGTGTGAATTACAACAGTTTATGTGGCTTCCATTCAAAAGTGCAGTTAAAATATCGATGCATCATTTAAGTATGTTATTTGTATTCAGAATATGTTGCCGTTAAGTCAATATGAGCTGTCAATATAAGTGAGGTAAACTGTCAAAATGAAAACAAACCCATTGAAGAGATAGTTGATTTGGCCAACCCTAGTATTTTCTTCATTATTTGGATTTCTTCAAGGATAATAAAAAAAACATCATGAACTTAGCACCACACGAGGATAACCACAGAAACCAACTGGAATATGAAGAAAGACTTCTTGCCCAAATGAAAAAGAAACGTTGCAAAAACCAGGATGTATGCTTATCTGTATCAAAGAAAACTATCACAAAGAAAAACTGATATATACTGAATACAATGGGTACACAACAAGATGTAAACCACTGGCGAGCTGAAAAATAGAAAAGACAGATTACAGTTTCCCAAACAACATCTAAAAAAAAAAAAGTATTTACCATCATAGTACAAAAACCTTAAACTAAATGAGATAAAACCCAGCGTGTACTATATAGTATTTTGGCCTCATATTCAGTCCAATGCATCGCAATCATTAATATTACTCACTTAATTGTTGCGTTTTTATTTGTGATTTAAAAAAAAAAAACATATTTTAATTTAGCACATAGATGTGGGCTTTCACTCTATGTAGGTGTCCCAATTCTCTTTTGGCTCAAGTAGTCCTATTTGTTGCAGTCTTAATTGAAAAGTGTCTATGATGGAGGAAAGAAAGAGGTCTGTTGTGCGTCTCTGGCATCTTCCACAATGCTCCCTCTCCTTTCTTCTTCCTTATTTGGCCACCTTGAATCGCTTGTGAGTGACACGTGGACAAAGAAGCCTCTCAGCATCTCGACGCACCGGCCCTCCTCCCCCTTCCCCGCCGACTTCCTTCAACGGAGCGGTCAGCCGGATCCATCATGTCCCTCTTCCTGACCCCGGGCGTTCGGCAATGCCGCGTCAGCGTTGGTGACCCACCCCCCGTCACATCCCTTCCATTGATCCCCCCCCCACTTCAACCCTACACAAGACACACCGGCCTGATTAATAAGCACCAGGTTGCCCCCGGTGACGTGCTTAATTCCCGTCAGGCATCAGCAGGAATCTTTTTGTCTTAATGGGACAATAGGAGCGTGGATCTTTGGCTTTTGTGGAAGGGTTTGAACCCCCACTCGTGCGTCCCACACGCTCACAAAACCTGGCTGCTTGGGAAAAGTGACAGTAAACCTGAATGAAGGGTCTGTAGACCTCTTCATCCTGTAGACAGATGGACACTGTGAGGGCTTTAAAGAGACAAAGAATTGGTTTAAAATCTCTTTATTTCTTCTGCTATACCACTTTCATACTATTTTTCTCTATATTTTGTCACCTAAGACATTCTGGAGGAAAGCTTACTTCGTGTTGTAAAAGTACAATGGAGAAAATGGATGACAAGATAGAATTTATTTGACTAGAATCACAGGAATAAACTGCAAAGTCATTTTGCTAGGATTGATAGGGACTATCAAAATAAATAAGGGGTGTATTTTAGATCCTGTTAAGTTTTTAAGGTTTCGTACGTACAATTTTAGTCTTTTATCAGTATAATTACATCCAAGGGTCTAGTAGTTCAATTCCTAACTAATGGTTGAATGTAATGTTGGTTTTTATCCTTTGAACACGCTTGTCTTGTCATTGCAAGAGTGCCGTTAATCCAACTAAACTGAAACCTGAGTCGTCCATGAGTTCTCCAGTCATCTGATAAGGGGTAATGTTTTGATAGTCTTGGCACACTCAATGTGATGCACGACTCTCCGTTTACACCCTCTAACAAATACCAGCAACCAGGGAGGAACAAGGCCTGGTCGAGTGTGAACAAAGATCTACTGTTAGCTTCTAAAAACAGGTTATTTCAGAGGAGAAGCTTAGCCTAACCTTTTGTTCCTTATTTTCTCCCTGAAAGCATTCTCGCCCTTTACCATTGACCGCCATCTGACCACGGATCCTGACAGGTTTACTGTATGAAATAGAACTCAATTCAATATGGCCAACCACAATAAGTCCATAAAAGCATTAGGGTCCTGTGTTTGTGTGTGTGTGGGTGTGTGTGTATGTAGCTGTGTCTGTTGTCCTGACCTGAACTGGCATTCAACCCAAAGTGTTATAAAATGCAGATTGAGTTCACCGACAGGCCTCGTTTCTTTTTTAGGGCACAGTCATGAACAGAGATGTAAAGCAGAATCAAGAAAAGATGAGGTTTAGGCACGTTTCGTGCGATCAAACTTATGAAAGTCTAGTAAGAATTAACGCAAACATTTATAATCAGCGATTTCCTCGTGTAAGAGACACATTGTAGTCAAGTAGTTTACAGCAGACAGATGACGAAAAAAAAGTGTTGTGGAAAAGTTTAACAGAGAGTCGCCTGAGGATGTTCTGGAAAAAACACCAGAAAAATAACATTATATCTTTTTTCGTAATAGAAACAAAAGATTTGCCTCAATCCATTTTTCCATTTTTTTAAAATTAGGATCCATGGCCCAGATTTTGCAGTAAGGTCACCTCTCTCACAAAGCCGATGAATTAGCCCCCCATGCACCCCACCCAGAATCCTCTTAGCTCACACCCTAGTTCTGAAATGAGCTTTATAACTGGACAGTAAACTTCCAGTGGCTTAATGATGATGACTTCTTCATGTGTCCAAATGCTCCTTTTGTCCGAGTTTCGGACCCACGCTCACCCTACCCCCGCTCCTTCTGGCCACAGCAGGCCTTAAACCCTGCTTCACCCCACCAGTTCCAGCAAGAGAGAGAAAGAGAGAGAGGGCCCGGGGGCTATTAACTCCACTCTGTGTCGCTCTCGACTTCAGCAATGGCATTCAGTGGGAATGTTTGCCTTTGTTTGGAATGACCTTAGCTCTTCTGCTATCCTCACTAGCACACATTTGCACTTCAGGGCCCAGCAGGCGGTGTCAGGTCGGGGGTCTCCGGAGGGGAGGAGGTGGGGTTGACCGCCAGGCTTTTTATAAGGAAATGAGATCCAAGGATAACAGTGCTATTCCTCACACTTGGCACTGCGGGAATATAAGCAAGAAGGGCTGTTTTTGTTTTGCTTGCTGTTGTTGCCGTTAAGATTTTGGGGTGACCTTACACAAGCGAGGACGTGTTAATTGGCACCTTGCTCGCTCACCGTACTTCCTCTCCCCACCTGATGCTCATTGGTCATCTGTGGATTTGTCAGTTGAACCTCATGCGCTTCAGGTTACAGTGTCACATCCGCCATGTGTTATCACTGCTGTTAGACTATGTGACTCCCCCAGCCACAAACACACATACAAGTAAAACCACTCCACAAATAGGGGTACAGTAGAGTTAGATAATATGGTTAATTATTAGACGTCTCGCCCCCTTACACACCTCAATCTCACCCTGTCGGTAGCTTTAAATCTAATATTGAAGTGAAATGGTAAAATTCCAAATCATTCACTGTCATATATTAGGGATTTTTTGAGCATCAAAATCATCTGAAAAGATTTTAGAAGGGTTTTAAAAATGTATTATTAGTATTATTTTGTATTATTAATTTATTAATATAATTATTTTTTATTATTTGTTTTAAATTATCATTATTTTATAATTATTCTTAGTGTATTATTATTATTATTATTATTATCATCATCAATATTATCATCATTATCATCATCATCATCATTATTATCATTATTATTGTCATCATCATCATTATTATCATCATTATTATCATCATCATCAGTATCAGCATCACCATCATGATCATTTTGTATTATAAAATATGTTATTGCATTACATTACATCATATAATTTCAAATAAACCCATTTTAAGGTGCTGTCATGCAGAGGGTGACTGCCAAATCAGTTAAGAAACAAAATCACTTGGCTCTCGCTCCCTTGGGAATCCCAGAGAGGAAGAAACCTTTCACCCCCTCGGACCTCCCCCCCCTGTGGCGTCACATGAGTCATCATTCCTCAGGTGGCGGTGGAGATCCTTCCCTCTTTGTGCGGGCCTTAAGCCAGTAAGGCCTGTTCAATACGGACGCTACTGAGGGGCTGCTTTAGGGGCGGGAATCCATTCAATCCTCACTCTTTTGTTGTTGTTTTTTAAGGCTTACTCATTATCTGTGTTTTAAATGGTCCATTTAGGACGCCGGGCCCTGAGGATGGGCCGATGGTAGGGGGGCTTGTCAAAGTCAGGGACTCGGGCGTAAATCATGCTGACAGCTCTTTTCCCATCGCTTGAACTTGTGTGTACCTTTCCATCATGATTAAGGCCACTTATTATTGGCACGGGCACGTGACATGTTAACTTTTTTTCACAGTCAAACTCAAACTCACTATTTAGGGAACTGAAGCAGGTAAAAGAGAGAGGCAAAGGCTCCGCCTTCATCCCGCTTAACGGAGATTGTCATTGGCCTGCATGGCATTTACAGCTGTCCGCCCATGTCGCGCTGACTTTGTCCCTCATATAACCATTGAAGAGGAGGTGCGAAGAGCCTTGAGCGAATTGATTAAAACAACTATTCCAGCGGATCTGCTGGTAATGAACTGAAACGTCATTTACTTTACACAAGTAGGGTACATTTTATTTCATACGTCTTGGAGCCCTCGTCATCGAATGATGTGTACAGACAAATATCGGCATGAAGCTATAAAGCGTGCTTCCCCAACATCCGGAATTTCTGTTTACCCGACAAATTCTTCACTCGGCTCATTAGTCGACAGGAAAAGAGCAAACAAAGAAGCCTTGGTTTTTTAGAAGGGTTTCAAAATGGTGCACAATGGGAACTTGGCAACACCATTCGTCAGCAGTGTCAATATCAATTTATACGAAGTGTAATTAGTGTTCTTGTCAAAATCAGTTTGAATGAATATCTTACAGGAGAGTGAACCTCTGAGGTCTGTTTAAATTTAAACTATACCACTCCTACTAATTGAAGGCCGACTAGGTTGTAAAATGTGACAAAAAAATGCCAATGTAACTTGCTGACACCTGCCATTGACAGTAATGGACGTCCAATCAATTTGCTGCCAGCTCTTCTGGTTCAAATGGATTGGATATCAATCAAAGTAGATGATGATAATCATTGCCTAAAAAGAAAAAAGTTTGAAAATAAATAAAGTATTAGGGTCATGACAGAGCTCTACCAAAGCACCACTGAATTGGCCAATCTCTCTCTGGAGGGCCCATTCATTGGTACAATCAGCATTGTGTCCATCCCTGGTGCGAGCTCTTTCCTGGATATGAGTAGATAAATGCACCAAATCTCTCATTCTGCCTTCAACATCCGCCTGCTGCTCGTTTCCGTTTATTTATTTTGTGGAGGATGACTCACTGGTATTTATAGCAGTAGAGTGAAAGCCCCCCTACCCCTCAATGCTTGACGTGGGGGTCAATCCCAGTCAAGGCCCCGGTGACAAAATGCTGCTTGGCGTTACGCCTGCTGACAGAACCCCCCCACCTAACACACACCCACACATTATATAAAAGCTTAAATTAGTTCAATCCAAATTCATCTCCTCCCCACCATTGGACTCCCTAATTCACCAAACTTGACACACTGGCCCATGTTGGCGTGCTGGGAGGTCACGCGTGGCGAACCCCTGGAAGATGAAGACTACCCCCCCCCCCCTCAAACCCCTTCTATACACTGTTTTAACCATCTCCATGAAGCCCCCACCACTTTATGTCCTCCCTTTGCAGAGCATCTGTCACCACAGGGGCTCAGATGAATACATTCTCCTCCTCCTTAGCAAATGGCACAGGCAGGACAGAGGAGGGCACCCCGGGGGAGTAGTGGGGAGGCAGGGGGGAGGGGTTTGCATGTGTTTGTTTGCATGCAAGAGAGAGAGAGAAAGAGAGAGAGAGAGTGAGAGAGGGAGGAAGATTCTCATTGCAGCCTGAGTGAGTGAGACGCTGTGTGTCATGAGAGGACACAACTCCACATGCCTGCTTGGACTTTTCACAAGAATTTCCTCCCAATGGACTAACACCTCTAGTGACCAGTTTTCAGGGGTTGGGGGGGTTCATCCCTCACAATTTGGGGATTTGGAAGGCCTGACAAAGTCATGCAAGGTAGAGAAAATTATTCCTAACATCTCTAATGAACGAGGCTTTTAACGCCTCATTTTCTGTGGTGAGATGTTTGTTGCCCCCTCTCCCTTCCCCCTTTCTGCTTTACTGATGTTAAGAGCAGAGCCCTTTTCCTGCATGACAATGAGCAGTCCTGATGCTTATCTGGCTTTTATTTAATACGCGGGTGACGTCTCATCTGTAGGACAGAGTTGAGAAGAGGAAGGAGCTTGGGCTCAAAGTGCAACGATATGGAGAGGCTGCCCACTTCTATATTTTGGCACTGTGTTGACGCTTGTTAATGGCAAATATGTCAAAGTGGGAATGTGAAACAGGGCTGCTAAGCCATTGAATGTGGCAGCTTCCCTGCTCCAGTTCTAATGTCATTAGAAGGGAGAAACAAAAGAGGATGCATGGCATGCAAAAACAAAAACAGGAAGGCCTTGGACTTTTTTTAATGCTTGCTAATTTTCTTCCTTTTTAAGTTAAACCTGTATACATCATTTTGGCCTATATAAATGAAACTATATGTAGGAGTGAAAATGAATTGTTGTAAATGTTTAGATGAAATTAGTAATAGATATTACTGTATTTCTTCTAAATATTTGTATTATTTTATTCTCATTAGTATATTCACTAATATATATAATATTAGATTATCCCAGGTTTATTGCCATTACTATATTTAAACCTATTTATGATTATTATCATTAGTTTAAAACTGTTATTTAAAAAGCCTTATCTGATAGTAGATCCTAATTTTTAAATGATTTAAAAAAACACCATACTCCCACATGATTCTTTATTAATTATGAAAAGTTAAATCATTTTTCATAACAAATCAATATATCCATTAAATCTATTTTGGTTATTATTATTGTTTATATATTGTGTCTTTTTATGGTGTGTATGTATCCTTTTTATTTAAAACACTCCATAACACAAATATAGTTGAACTTTTCATTCTTATGATTATAATGTTTCTTGTTCTAAACTCATAAATATGTTTTATTATCGCCATAACTTTTTCAGCATGTTTTATCCTTGATAAATATTGGTAATTTATTGTTGATGATTTCATTTCATTCCTAAATCATTTTCATTGTATTTGTCATTAATTCACTGCTAGTGATTTGATTGGATGGATTGATGGATAACTTTATTTATCCCATATTCGAGAAATTTAATTGTGGCAGTAGCAAGAGGGTGATTAAACAGAACAGCTAAGCAAAAACACAAAGTGATGAAAGTTTTCAGAACTTCTCTGTTAATATAGTGTGTTTATTGTTTTTTGTGTGGAGACATTCATTCCACATTAATGTCACGATATTAATAACCCTACTGCTGATAACAAGTTACATATTGCAAGGGAATGTTGGTTGTGAAAGAAAAAAAAGCCAAATCCATCAAAGAACATCGTCCTAACATGAACTGGAATTCAGTCAGCAGGCCCATTTGGTCAGCATTCTTGCTCAGTACAGTGTGTGCTAGTATCATGACTGGAAAAACTGGATGTCTTCAAGCGCCCCGGGAGAACTTGAGACGCCAGCCCCTCTCCCTGAGTTTATGGCCCTCTCATCTTGTCAGATAACAACCCAAACACTGCTGCTTGTACTCTGTTAAACTGAAGCTTGAACTTGCATGACTTTATTGAAAATGGAATCAAGTAAAAGTGCTTCATTAAGAAGAAGAATGCATGCTCTTTTGTGTCATAGGTTGACCATAGAGGTGCTTCCTGGCTGACACATTGACTTGATTGGCTGTATCAAAACTGGCTAATCATTGACAAAGATGGGCTCCCGTGCAAAGTGTGTACATATGCAGGACTTGGACCCCACTTTGGTGATGAAGGGGTCAATCGGAACAGCGTCAGGGGAGCGAGGGGGACTTTGCTTTGTGTTATATCACAGGCTGAGTGGTTAAACAATACTTCGTCAAGGGGTCAAAGTAGCAGCCTGGGTTGATTGTGTGCGGCCAACATAAACTAAAACATCTCCCTAGTGTGGAAATAGCCCAGAGGCAGGGAGAGGTATCACATAGCAGCTCTTTGAGCCACTTGGGATGTTCACCAGTGTCTTCATTGTTCTTGTTGGAACATGAAGAAGAAAAAAAATGAATCATTTTTAATGAGTGCACAATGCTCAATGGTTACCACGAGTGTTAACTCTATTTATGAAAGTCATTACTTCCAGAAGTGGTTTTTCTAACTTGGATTTTTATTGTTGCCAGCATGTTGGGAAATGGGAAAGTCATGGGAAAGCAACTCTACCAGGACAATTTCAAAATAAAAATGTATTTATGGGATTGTATTTATGTTTTGAGATTATGGTCTGATTTCCTGACTTGGATTGTTCTTTCGTATCCCAACAGAGCTTTTTGTATCCTCAATATTTCATTTGTAGAAGTATTCGTCAATAGTGATACTACTGTACATCAACATAATCTCAATATAATAACCAATTTGTTATCACTACTCTTAGATAAGTGGGTCTTAACCTGAAAAGGCGGACATACCTTGAGTTCTATGTGAATATTTACAAATCAAATGAACCATGAACAAAATGTACATCATTATTGTCAAGCTGTGTGCGATAACGCGTGTATGTGTTCTCTTTCAAGTGTGGGATCTATGAGTAAGATGTCTTCACTGAAGCGTTGAGTGGTGGCGACCCAGCATGCAGCCGAGGTGAACAAGTCCCTCTTTACGCCTGCCAACACTGATTAGGTGAGTCGCCTTCTTCTTCTTCTTCAGTGCAAGTCCAGTGTTAAACTATCAAAAGAACTACTTTTGACAGTTTGTCCTCCAGAACACGCCTTGGTCAAACAAACGGGCAACAAATGCAAAATGCTGAAAGCGCCTAAGACTCAAAGCTTAACATATTTGCATAAAATAAGCAAACCAACTGGAACAAAAAAAAGTCCAGCAACTTGTAACACTCAATTGCCTTATTTCATTAAACAAGAATAAAGACAATATGGCAGACATAATTTTGAATAGATAGAGGCTGATAGTGAACGGCTAGTTCAATTAATTGGACATCTTTTGTTGTCAATAGTAGTTAAGAGTTGATAATAAATGATGTAATTGATAGGCTAACTTAGAGAGCTTTGCCTCAGACAATTTCTAGCAAATAAAAATTTTATTTCGATATTTAACTACAGTTTAGAATTGTTCAAAAGGCTTATCATTAGTATTATGTGTCATTGTCACTGGAACAAAATGTTTGTTTTTGTCAGTTTTAGGCATTCAATAAATGGGACTTTTTTTTTTTTTAGATTGAATTTGTATCAGACAAAACATTATGTATCCAGACTGAGTTATTAATTGTGGACATATTGTGCCTGTGGGTTCTGAGGTAGCACGTCTAGGGCATGTGCACAAAGACTTCAGCCCATTAGTGTGTTGAGTCACACTAGTATTTTTTTTTTTGTCTATCGAAGTGAATACCTTAACGTGGCTCTAGTGAAGATACTTTTCCCCTTCAAAAGGACCATATGTACACTCTTACTATAATCTTTTTGTCAATTTGTCCAATAACAATAATCATAAGATGAAATGTGGTATCTTGAAAATGTGTCCTGTTTGATGATAGTTTTGGTGCTACATTTAATTTGCATTTAGTTTGCTTTGTAACCCCATGGTACTCATTAGGTAAAAAGGAAGGGTGGGAAATTAAAAGAAAGCAAGCATTTACTCTGGTTGACCACACAGTTAAAAAAAATCATACAAGACTACTGGAATTAAAATACATTTTTTTAAGCCACCTTCCTCTTACTGGTCTTTTCAGGTCGCTTATAGATCTTTAATACGACTGCCATCAAGACTCTTGATGGCCACACCTAAACCTTTAAACCACTTGGGAACCAGTTTGGTGGTATTTGCTTTAGGCCATTGTCCATTTGGAGGAACCATATTGGCAAAGGCATTTGGTTTTAAGAAGGCACATTTAGTAGTTGATCTGATAGTTAGACATACCATCAATTAATATTTTTGTATTCAGTTCTGTATCACCTTGATAATAAACGATGAGGTGGTCTTAGTTAAAAAAATGGTCATGTTGGTTGGTTTGAAATTTCATCCCTTTATTTTTTTGTCATTATCCCCCCTCCGAAAACACAACCAGAGGCCACACACGCACCTGACAGATGTCCCACAGCACAGTGGATGTATTAGGAGTTTACATTTACTTCATGGTACTTTGTATTGAACTTCCACCTCTTTTGAATCCTTTGACCAGATTATGGGGAACTCCTACGCCGGGCAGCTGAAGTCAGCTCGCTTCGAAGAGGCACTGCATAACTCCATCGAGGCATCGCTGCGTTCCAGCAGCGGAGATCCGCAACCCATCTTCACGCAACTCTACCTGAAGCCTGAGCCCTTTCAAGCCAACATGGAAGGTCAGTCAGAGGCGTACCCTCTCTCGCATAAAGACCCGAGAGAATTTATCATCTCATATATGTTTTGCTAAAAACCCTTCAGCCGATGTCAAACCTAAAGTGGACCTCCACGGTGGCGAGCTGCCCGGCCAGGACCTGCTGACCAATAGCAACTCGTCCAATGAAGCGGAAGAAGTGGAGGAAGACGATGACTCGGGCAGTAACAGCCCCCCGCTACCCTACCTGCAGACCCCTGTACCGGATGGCTGCTGCACAACAGAAGGTAATAATACCCCGTAGAAGAAATCTTTGGGGAAAAAATATTGTGAACCCTCAGTAATCAATTAATGAGATTAACGTAGCATAGAGATTTAAGATAGTTCATATTTTTGATTGACAGTAGTGAGCCCCTGATAATACATAAGTGAGCAAATATGTCACATGACACTTTGGGTGTAAATATTGGTCCTGATTTGACACTTAGAAAATGCAGTTATTGAGCTTTACTGTGCCAAATTTGGCACCACTTTTATTTTGAAGGTAGTTACTTTCCACTAATAATAATCAATCAAATTATGCTTCCTTTCTTTGCCTTTATTTATCAAATAAGAAATTTAACCAACTCTAACCACTATGATGAAGCAAATACTATGTTGATTCCTTTATATGCAAAGTACCAAATATGCACATAATAATCCAGAAATCAAGTGTGTGTGTCTTATATAAACACTGAAATGTGGTTTGTATGTGGATTGGGTTTCACACTATTTCCTCATACATAACATAGGAAAATATGCTTATTTTCCCACTGAACAAAATACCATCAATGGTTCTGTCCCCCACTAGAATTAGAATATAATTACAAAAATGTTATTTTCAGGATTCTGCCAGGCTGGCAAGGACCTGCGCTTGGTCTCCATGGCAACTGAGTCCGTCGACGTCCCGGCGGGCTTCGAGCTGGTCGGTGCCAAGTCCCCTAGCGTGGTCGACCAAATCCTGGTGTGCGCTGTGGACCGCCGCTTTTTGCCCGACGACAACGGCAAAAATGCGCTTTTAGGTCAGCGTGCTCCACAACCGGACGGCCTGACGTCAGGGTTGGGTAGCCATTTTGTCTTTTTTTTTTGCGGAGCAACAGTTTTCTTCTGAATTGCATGCAGGTTTTTCCGGAAACTGCGTGGGCTGCGGCGAGAAGGGCTTTAGGTACTTCACCGAGTTCTCCAATCACATCAACTTAAAGCTATCCACGCAGCCCAAGAAGCAGAAGCACTTAAAGTATTACCTGGTGAAGAATTCTCAAGGTGCTTTGTGCAAAGGCCCCCTCATCTGCTGGAAAGGTAGCAAACTCTCCAATTTGACATCATTCAGAAGTCCACGGATCTCTCTTCACCTATCTTTCGTCTTCTGTTCAGACTGTAAAACGCGTCAGTTGTCCAGTAGTGCGTCCACGTCCAAACCCAGCTCATCGTCCTCAGTCAGCTCCAAAGAAAATGGAGGAACCAGTGGGAATGGATCATCTGCGTTTTCCCTTTCTGGTAAGCCAAAAGTGACTTTTTGGAATAATCCATCGCTGCCTGACCCAAATGGGATTATAATTTTAATGTCGACTCATGAATAGTCTCACAAAATAATGTGGAAAATATGTTTCAGAATAAAACTAGTTCTTATCTAGACACCAATTTGCTTCCTATTCCCATACTGACTTTTGAGTTGGCTCTTACATCCTTAATTTACTCTGAAAATGGCCCTTTGGACATCCCTGGTTTAGATTATTATCATGTTTTTTTTTTCAAACAAAACACTTTTTGATGAAAAAAATGTATGCCATGTTGGATTTCTCACAAATAGGACATATTTGTGATTTAAATCAACGTAATGTAATCACGATCACTGACTAATCGGAGGCCTTAACTCTTCTTCATTCCTTTTTTTCACCACCAGATTGCCCGCCCACCCGAGTGACACCGGCCTCGTCTGTCTTTTTCAACAGCCCTGACCTTAGCAGAGAATGTGGCTTCATCAAACCTCTAGCCTCCACCCCTGGAAATAAGACATTCCCAATAGGTAAAAAAAATAATAATGTTTTTTAACCCTTATTGTGAAGTTTATGTGTTGATGTATTCTACAGTTTCAAAGGTTGCCTAGCTGCAGGTTTTTGTTGTTGTTGGGTTTTTTAGAAATATGTATAAAGCAGATGGAGCCATGGCTGACCTCTCGTTAGATGCACACACAGAGAGACCAATCAATAGCAAAGGAAGGAATGCAGTAATGACTTGTTTGGTTTGGCTATCCATTATCTCCTTTTACAAGGTTGTGTGTTATTGACGGACGAACCGCTATGCATGCCAATCAATGTTTTGGCGTATTGTGTACGCGCGCGGTGGTTGTGAGATTGGAAAAAGCCTGCATGGGTCATTGGTACATTGATTCTCGAGTATTGGAAATCAGAGGAGATGTTTTCAAACACTTTCACTTTATTGAACATCTGTATTCACTTGTTGCATATGCCTATTTCATTATTGGAAACACACACTGATTTTTTTTGCCAAAGGGATTTTAGAACATGCCTGCCTAGTAACAATTGCATTAAAAATATAGTAAATTACGCATAAGCATTTGTGCATTGTATACTGAGAAAGTGTGCTGAATAATATATGATGATATTATCAAAAGATGTGAACAAGTATCACATAAATTGCAAATGAGAGGGAAATTTTGAATTGAAAAAAACTACTGTGCATTAACTTTAATTATATGAGGAGAAAATGCATGTCAAATCTTCAAAGCAATGTCAAAGAATAAGAACAATGAAAACATTTATGAACAGCTGTTGTATTGACTTGTTGGATTGTGTTCCTAATGTTTTGTCCTGATAATAGCACTGTTGTATTAAAGAGATAATCCTTTCCAATATTTTTTCAGTTCCCACAGCCCTGAGGATAAACGGGCCGACAAACGGCTTGGCTGTAGATGGGCGGCCCCCCTTGCTCAGCCCTTCCCAGGTCACCTTAGGACCTCAAGCCCAAGGTTATCGATCCTCCAACATGGCGGCCAGTCCAGGTAAGACATCTCTTTCAACCCTTGTTATGACAAACAAGACAATTCTGTTTTTATTTTTCCCGTCACGTTCAGCGTCATCCCCTATGAACTCCGCGCCCCCCAAGAAACGCCATCGGAGCTGGCATCCCACTTCGATGGTCACGGCCACACCCGCCGCAGTCCCCGTGCCAGCCATCCGACCCGTCGTCTGCCCAACGGGTAGGATTCGAACGTCATCTGTTTTGTTCCCCTTTGCCGTTGCATCTTCCTGGGCAATCAGACTCATAGCTTGTCCCGCATGACGTCTGCTCTTTTAACAGACGGGCTTTTTTTCCCCCCTAATAATCTCTCCAAGTGTGCTCCGAGGACGACAAAACAAAATTACTGCGGTCGTTTAGGGATGAGTCAAGCTCCTATCTCCATGGAGATAGAGCTACCGCTGAATTAGGAATTATTACCTTCCCATTTATGAAGTCTGTTATCAGTAAAATTGAATTGCCTGCAAAAAATGTCGTTGAAGTGACAGATAATCTCAGTGACATGTCTCCACTTTGGGTTCTACTATAATAGGAGGTGCCTCTCCTCTGAATTAGGAATTATTACCTGCCCATTTAGGAAGTCTGTTATCAGTAAACATGAATTGCCTGCAAAAAAATGTTGTTGAAGTGACAGATAATCTGAGTGACGTGTTTCCATTTTAGGTTCTACTATAACAGGAGGTGCCTCTACTCAGGATCCAGGACCAAGTGGCGTCCAGCCCCATACTGTCAGCGCCGGGGGGACGGTTATTATCCCGGACAACTTGCTCAACTGTGCAGGCGTTCGCCCCGTCATCCTCGTCGGTCGGTACTATCTTCTTTTTACCCTAAAATATCTCATGCTAATACAACTAAACTAAAAAACAAGGAAAATAATGATCAAATAACAAGGACATTTATATATTTTATCAGTATTTAACTAGTTTTAGTTCCCCAAAATTGATCTTTTACTAAATTATTTCATTTTTGTCACACTATTTCCTCATTAACCATTAAAAACACTAATACTACAATGGGATGTCAAATAGGGGTTGCAAAATATTGTCCAATGGTTTGCAATTGCTTCCAAGTTTAAGACGACTGTTCTAAATGAATGTTATGTAAATATTTAACCCCCCCCAAAACAACAAATTGTAAATCTTGCACGTGAAGAATATAATGCGTCACATATCAAAGGTTATACAACATAAGAGTTAAATATTAATTGAACAAATGATCTTCACTGTTTTCTCTCACTAGGGCACGGAACCATGCCTTATTTCGAAGGAAACTTGGGTGATCTGGTGTTCAGCCCTCTGCTGGTGAGCTGCTACAATAACAGCCAGTTGAGTGAGAAGACCTTAAAAATGCTGGGGCTCAGTTGTAACCAACAGCTCAGCGTGGAGACCAGAATTCTGATCACATTGCAGTACTTGGCACGTTTAGGTGGGCTGCAAATGACAATCCCTTGTTAACAAAACTGGTCATTTTTTGCCACCTCACTTTTGAATGCAAATTTTGCAGGTCCAGAGCAGATCCCCCTCCGAGAGGAGCTGGAACAGATCGTCTTGAAAGCTCTACTCTGCTGTCCCAGTGGTCCCGCCATCTGTCCATCACAGCTGCCCTGGCTAGCTCGACTGGAGGCCAGCGTTTCAGGGGGTGCCGTCCAAGTGGTGGTCTCTCACAATACGCTAGCCGAGGGGATCTGCGAGTCGCTGCGTTCCCTCGGCGAAGGGCCCCACCTCCAGCGGGCGCTGCCCACGTATGTGGTCATTATATGCTCCTCCAAGATGAGCGGCAATGAGTTCTGCGTGATGGTCTTAGGTATGTTTAACCCTTTATGAGTGAAATGATTCAATGTTAAAATGGTGTGTTATTCGACACAGGAAAGTACCAAGCACGAGCTTTAGCAGAGTGCATGCTGACCACCAATGAGTTCCTGAAAGAGATCAGCTATGAGCTCATCACAGGCAAAGTCACCCTGTTGGCGTCTCACTTCAAAACTACTTCGCTTGGTAAGTAATTGAAAAAAAAGGCACTCAAATTGTCAGCCTGTTTTGAGCTGAAATCGTAGAAAAGCACAACATATTGCATGAGAGTTTACATTTTGAAATTTACATTTGTCTCCAAAACTAATGTATAAAAGTAACAATTGGAATGCACTTTACAGAGATTTTACTGAGATATACAATAATTGACAAAACTGAAATAATAATACAGTGAGTTAATCATTTATGCATCGATCGCATGTTGTATGTAGATGCCATTTTTTGTTTGTTTGTTAAGTTTTGGTTTTGCACATGTTCTCATGCTTGTTTGTGCGGCTGTGTTCCCACGGCAACGGTTTGTACTCGCAGGGGACAATCTGGACAAGCAGCTGGTGCGGTATCAGCGGCGACGGAAGGGCCAGGTCATCCAGCCCTTCCAGGGCGATGTCACTGACCACATCCACTCGCAGGAGGCGGCCAGCATGTCACCACCTTCGGACAGAGGTGAGTGAGTGCTGGAACCACACCACAGTAAACACCACCGAGTTTGCATTGCTATTTATTCCCTTTACTATGTCGACCAATCAGAAGATTAGACCTGGATCCCAGTTGACTCATTGGCTCTCTTTGATGCCAATAGATGTCCAATTCATTTGAACTGGACTATTGAGTGAAGGCCGTATTTTTTCTGTGTTTCCTGGCATTAGATTTGCTGAGCAAGGTCTTCCAGATCTATCCAACGCAGTTGAGCGTGGCGCGTCGCCTTCTTTCGCAAGTCTGCGCCATCGCCGACTCGGGCAGCCAGAACTTGGATTTGGGCCGCTTCTGCAAAGTGGATTTTCTGGTTCTGGTGCCGCCTTCTCACATCTTGGTCAACCAGACGGCACAGCGCATCCGGCAATCAGGTACGCGGGTTATAACTACACTACGAAAGTGACAATATCCTGAAGAATACACACATATTTCCTTTAAACCACGCAGGCGTCCTGTTGGATTTGGGGATGGAAGAGTCGTGCTCACCTCAGAAGTGCGACAAGTACGTGGTACGACTGGATGCCGAGGTGCACGTCAAGATGGAGGCCTTTATGAAGAAAGTTAAACAGAACCCCTATACGTTGTTCGTCCTCATCCACGACAACTCTCATGTCGACCTCACCAGGTACTAGACACACTGTTTGGAAAATTATTTTGACGACTCTCTGGTTGGCCTCGATCTCTCGCTTGAGGAAAAACAAAGTGAGGAGGTAGAACAAACATGGCTAATAGCCTTGGAGTTTGCACGTGTGGGCCGGGTTGTTTAAGGTCATTCTTTAGCCTCAGCTGCAGGTGCTCTTAGACACATCAAGTAAATTCACTATTCACTTTTTTTTTTGCTGTAATGTATAGACTGGGACAAAGTGCATTTTTATTTTTCCCCATGAACTATGGTCTGTTTTCTAATGAATTAGTGGTAGATCATTACATTAAAAATATTTAGGAATGCACCAAACTGAAAATTCTTATCTGAAAACTGAATATAAGAATGGAATGGTGAAAAGTAAAATTTAAAACATCATATAAAATGAAAATTTAAATAAATATCCAATAAACTACTTAATTTCTAGCCATATTTTGATCATTTTTACCAAATATTGCTTCACCAACCTGAATCGCAACTGAGAGCCTAATCAACTGTCTTTCTAACCCCCCCCACCCCCTCAAAAGTGCCCTGTCGGGCTCAGTGTGCCACGGTGAGCTGCAGGGTCTGGCCGATAGAGTGGTCAACTGCCAGGAAGTCTTAGACGCGGTCAACCTGATAGTGCTGCAGGTCAGCTGTTTTCCTTACACGCTGCAAACCAGCCAGTCTCGCATTAGCATGCAAAACGAGGTCAACTGGCCCTCCAACGAAAGCCTGGTGAGTGTTGAATGCTATGTCTTTTTTTGGGTGTTGTATATATGGACCAATCCTGCTTCATTTCATCTAAATAGTAAAAGAAGCCCTTCTACTTAAGACAATTCATTATGAGAATTCAATCTAAAAAGAAAAGGCCTATGGCTACAATTATACTCCCATTTTTCTAAAAAACTTAACTCCGGCCAAACATAATTACCATATGTTAGAGTAAATAGCAGGCATTTCAAAAGTAAGTTGACAAATATTCTCATTTGAATTGTTAATTAAGTCATCTTTTTTTTCATTATGGTCTTGTCCCCCTTTTTGACTAATGTTAGAACCACAAAATATTTTAACCACCGAAAACTCTCCAATTAGGCCCACTTATTATTCCCGTTTTGCATCCAACCCCTCCGCCATTTTTCTTTTAGCAGGGTTCGCTCTCTCCCGGCGAGTTAGCCTACTTCGGTTTGATCGACTACAGCAAATCTCTGCAATGGGGCGTGGCCAGCCCCATCTTGCGCTGTGACGACGCCTTCGAAAAGATGGTCCACACACTCCTGCAAAGGTTCGATGACTGTCCGTAACTGTGAATTTTTCCCGGCCCTACTCAGATTGATTTGATCTGTGGCCACAGACACCCCCACCTGCACAGCATGGTGATCCGCAGCTACCTGCTCATCCAGCAGTACACAGAAGCCATGATGGCGCTCACCTCCTCGCCGTCCCTAAGGGACCACATCACGCCCGAGACGCTGGCCATGGTGGAAGACCTGATCAACGCGCCGGGGCGCGAGGGCTCACAGGGTCGCGGTCACATGCTGCTGGTGCGAGTCCCCTCGCTGCAGCTGGCCATGATGGCTCGCGAGCGTTTGGAGGACGTACGCGACAAGCTGGGCCTCCAACTGTGCTTCGCTGTGCTACTGGGGAGCCCCGCCTCCGAGATCAGCTTGCCCAGGAATTTCACCTGTCGCTTACGGGTGGGATATGGATTTTAATGTTACCTATCTAGTGTGAATTTTGTTATTTAAAAAATGTATCATTATTTGGGGCTAAAACTAAAGTCTTTCTGTTTTTATATATTTTAATTTAGTTTTAAACATTTATAAATGTATTTATTTATTGAAAAAAAACTTTTAAAATGATAGCTAATAAGAAAAATAACATACTGGCATCACATTTTGGGTCATGTAGGACACAAAATGACATTTTTAAATGGGTAACAGGTCTTTATGATGTTGTTGTTTTTTTTAATGACAAAAACTTATCATGAAAATAGTTTTCCAATGCGTGACCCAAATTAAATCTCAGTTCTGAATTCATTGTAACCGCAGGCCTGGCGGGGATGTGAGAATGAAGACTGGGTCCCGCTAACCTACGAGGATCTAGAAGGCCTGCCGTGCATCGTCATCCTCACAGGGAAAGACCCCCTTGGAGAGACCTTTCCCAGGTAATTTTACATCCTTTCAAAGATTGATACACATGTCCCTTTTCTTTCATGAGGTTTTATGCCTTGAATCCAGAATCAAGACAATAATTTATCCTTAGTTTCTCCACAGTCCACTGAGTTGTCTCACTATTTAACTGAGCTGGGTAAAAAATAATGTTCATAAATTAAGCTGAATAAGTAAATGTGTGAACTGTTTTCCCCATATACACATTGAAAACGATTGCATTTTAACCTATGACGCCAACAGCGTTTTTTTGTGTAAAAATAGGAAATGGTTGAAATGACATATCTTCATTTGTATGATTTCTATTGCCTTCAATGGAGAATCTGTAAGGATGACTGTATTCTGATTATGAAGTTTAATTCCGATGACCTCAATATTAATATACTTCTTCGCCCCACAGGTCCCTGAAGTACAGCGACCTGCGTTTGATAGACTCCAGCTACCTGACTCGTACGGCCCTGGAGCAGGAAGTAGGCCTAGCCTGTACCTACGTATCCGTAGGGGTCTTCCAGGAACCCAAGAAGTTGGCGGGCTGTTACGGTCGCGCTCCCGACGCGGGTCCTCGGGAGTCAGACGGGGAAAAGATGGCCGCCGCCGTTAACGAAGGAGAAGAGCTAGAGCGACCTCATAGCAACGGCAGCGCGGCCGCCAGAACCTCCGCGTCCTCGGTGGAGAATGGCGTCAGTTCATCCGACAACGCGGAGGGACCCCCGAGGCCCTGCGACACGTCGGGACTGAAGCAGGAGTGCGACTCAATGGGCAGCCAACTGCCCCCCATTCCCAGCAAAGCCTCCAAGGCCCCCCCGTCTCTCTACTCCGGCTCGTCGTCGTCGTCCTCGCCGTCGCCGTCCTCCTCGTCCACGCAGCGGCCCAGCCAGTCTACGCAGTGCGGGCGCCGACCTAAGACGGCACGGATATCGCCGCGCACCGTCATAATGTCACGGCCGGCGTACAATCTGCTGTCGGCCGACTCGGGCGGCCAGCTGAGTTCCTTCTCGCTGCTACCCCACGCCGACGTGGACTGGAGCAGCACTCTGAGGCCCCCCGTCACGTCCGGCCTACACGGCGAGGAGCAGAGCGCTTACTATCGCGAGTGGACCGTCGCCAAACAGCATCACGCTGACTTTGAGGCGCCGCCGGCGCCGCATCCTCGACGTCTCCTGCTGAGCGGACCCCCACAGGTAAGCAGTTTTCATTTATATGATGTTTGGGGAGGGAAATTGACTGGTTCTTTGACCCAAAAGGATTTCATCAAATGCTTTCTGTACTTGGACTGTTTGTACTGCATTTGTTTTTTTCATGACTCTTGATTTTGAACTGGATTTTATTCAAAACAAAAATTGATTTGGACATCAGATTCCATACAGTCATTCCATTGTTGGGTTTAAGAGTTAAAGGTCAACACACTTTTTCATTACTGGTATCCTTCATTCATAAATACCCAAAAGGATTTTTTTAATATAGTTGTAAAAGAGTCAGGTTAGTGGCTTAGTGTTGACGCTTCTGAGCGTTGTTCTTCAATGGATAGTTTTCATTGGCTTCCCAAAATATGTCTTCTAACATTCTAAAAACATTCAGGTTTACTGGTGATAAGTTTGTCTTTTTTTTTGTTACGCATGCTTCAAATTTGCAATTAGCAGGCAAATAGTCCCAGCTGCTGCAGAAATGAATAGATGGATCCATGTAAAGACATTTTGGGGGTGTATGCTTTGCCATATCATGTGACCAATATGTGTACGGCATGTCAATCAAAGCAGATTCTGCCTCCCTCTTGGCTAGGTGGGGAAAACAGGCGCCTACCTCCAATTCCTTCGCATTCTCTTCCGCATGCTAATCAGACTTTTGGAGGTGGACGTGTTTGACGAGGAAGAGTTGGAGGAGGAAGAGACGATTGAAGGTAAAAGCTGCCAGTCCGACCCAAAGCTTATTCGCCTCACGATGGCTCGTTGCAAATGTTATGTTACAGAGCCGTCGGAGGGGCTGGTGGCTGAAAATAGCCAATGGCCGGACGTGGAGGATATGCGCAAACTTCCCTTCGACCCAAACCCAAGAGACTGCAAGTTTAGGAAAGCTAGCCCCGTCCACAGTGATAAGACCCCAAAGCGCTACCGAGGTAAGAAGAATGGTGAGTTAATGAAACTTTGTAAATGAATTGCCATTTAGAACACGTGTTTGTCCACCGACAGTTTTCAAGAAAAACGATGGGAACCAGAAGGAAATCAAACGTCAGACCAAGTCCATACGACTGACTCGCTTTGCCACTCACAACGCCTTTCATCACTGTGAGCAATGTCACCACTACTGCGATGCCAGCCCCGACACGCAGGTGAGCGCACCCCCATATTTACCATGGCATCACTAACTTTTTTTCTAAGGCCGCACCTGTCAAAATCATCTTTGTCCCAGGCCACATTGTAATTAATATTAATTTCCTTTGGCGAGCTATTCTATGGGCCCAAACCGTGTAGATATTTATCTCATCCTCTACCACACCTAAATCAAATCAACTCATCAGCAAGCTGTTCAGAAGCCTGCTGATCATCCTGATTATTTGATCCAGGTGTGTTAGTGGAGGAAGACATTGAAAATAGACAAATGTTAAAAACTTTGGAACTGATAGCAATGAGAAGCTGGATGTCATCTCAATTCATTAATGTAACTATTTAAGGATAAAGTAAAAGACATAAACCACAAGCAGAATAAATTACAGCAATATACTTAAATGACCCAGGTATTGCAGTGCAGTCTAGATTCCTCCCTACAAAGAAAATCTGACATAAAAAAAGGGAAGAATGTAAATGTATAGTTAGTGGCCGAAATTTGTGTGAGACAACCTTCCTATTTCTAAAATTTCAGAGGAAGAGAATGTGTCATTTTTTGGGGGACATCATGGAATTTAAAAAACATTGAAATGATACATTTTCTCACTTTACGCTTTTGCCCTGTTATCTATGCTCCATCTTGGCTCAAATGATAACATATACATAGCAACAGCTCTAGTCAGTTTGACACTCTCTGCCAACTGCTCACCCTGTCTTAAATATGTTTGTGTTTGAACCCACACGCTTGTTTGTGTGAGAGACAGCTGTCTGAGTGCACGTTCCACGCCTTTACCTTCTGCTCATCCATGTTGGGGGAAGAAGTCCAGCTCCAGTTTGTCATTCCCAAAGACAAGCTGCAGCACTTTATCTTCAGTCAACAGGGGAGCCACCTGGAGAGCATGTGCCTGCCTTTGGTCTCCACCAAGGTTTTGCTAAAAGCTTATCTCACGCTCTTGCTTCAACGGCAATACCGAAACCTCCAATCTAAAATGTCACCCGTTCTCCAGGACCCCAACCTGTTGAAGAGCCCCATCTTCACACCAACGACTGGACGCCAGGAGCACGGCTTGCTCAACATCTATCACGCTATGGAGGGCGCCGCTCACCTGCACATCCTGGTGGTCAAGCACTTTGAGATGCCACACTACAGGAGGTACTGGCCCAACCACATCCTGCTCGTCCTGCCCGCCATGTTCAATAACTCCGGAGTCGGTAAGCGGCTTCGACGTCGGTACGAATAGCCGATGGAGCCAAAAGAGTTCATTATTTCCCTTGACCGTTCTAGGGGCTGCACGCTTCATGATCAAGGAGCTGTCGTACCATAACTTGGAGCTCGAGAGGAACCGGTGGGAGGAGCAAGGCGTCAAGCGGCAGGAAGTTTGGCCATTCATTGTTATGATGGACGACTCGTGCGTGCTGTGGAACGCCCAGCAACCGGCGGACGGAAGGTGCTAGCTACCTTAGATCTCGGCACAAGGCTGTTTTTCTTTAGCATGTGATGACCATTCTGATTGTTTGAAGAGCTGTAAATCTCCCCTCACGCAACTGTCGGACTGTCATTCCGCAGCGAGGCACCACACGCCGGTTCGTCGCTCATCAACGTTTCCCTGAAAGCAGTTCTTTGGCACATGGAAACCACGCCAAAGATCCCTCTCTATGCCATATGCGGAACTCGCAAGTGGAACGGCGGCCTGGCCCGCAAAGCCCTCCGCCGGCCCTTCAGTCGGAGCCACCTTCACGACTTTGTCTTGCTCAACGTGGATCTGACCCAGAATGTTCAGTATGATCTCAATCGGTGAGTCCGGGATCGGCGGGGTCCACGTCACGGTTTCTTGGGCGTATTTGACGCTCTCTTTGGTGGGGATGAACGGTTTGCAGGTACAGTTGCGAAGAAGTGGACTTCAATCTTCGGGTGAACAGCAGCGGACTCCTGCTTTGTCGCTTCAACAGTTTCAGCTTGATGAAGAAGCACATTCCGGTGGGAGGCAACCAAGACTACACGGTCAAACCCAAACTCATGGTGGGTGCCTTAACCCTTTAAACAGCACGTCATTGGTTACCTTTGGTTACCTTTGGTTACCATTGGTCGCCATTGGTTGCCATCGGTTGCCATTGATGGTGTTAGGCATCCAACCCATTTTGATTACCAGGGCTAACAGAGAACTCCTCCCAACTTTTCTCTGTGTTCACAGGAGATCGAAAACCCAGCTACTATCAGCCCATCGCAGTATGTTTGCGCCCCAGACAGTGAGCAGACCCTGCTAGATGCACCGGCCCAGTTCCTACTGGAAAGGTACCTACAGAACTGCAGCCACCGGCTCTTCCCTGAAGCAATCCGGAACCCAAACAACCCGGTCCTGTCCATCGACAGCTACCTCAATATCAGTCCAGAAGTAAGAACTAACTTTGAAAAGTTGTGAGAAGAAGAAGAAGCAGATATTTGAATGAAAGTTGTGGTCGTCTTGCATATGTGTGCCAGATATCCGTGTGCTACATCAACTCCCGTCCACACTCCACCAACCTCAACCACCAGGGCCTAGTGTTCAGCGGCCTGCTGTTGTACCTCTGCGACTCCTTCGTCGTCTCCGGACTCATCAAAAAGTTCCGCTTCCTGAAAGGTGAGTCCACCTCATTGCGATCTCTAACCTCCAATCAGCAGATCATCTTAACGCAATACTATCTTTTGCAACTGTGTCCTCCAGGCGCCAACTTATGCGTCATCTGCCAGGACCGCAACTCTCTGCGGCAAACCATCGTGCGTCTGGAGCTAGAGGACGAGTGGCAGTTCCGCTTACGAGACGAGTTCCAAACGGCCAACTGCAGCGAGGACCGGCCCCTCTACTTTCTCACCGGACGCCACGTTTGAAACGTCGCCGCCAAACCGTAAACCAAAAGTTAACCTCTCTTACTATCATATGGCAGGACACACTCGACGTGCTGGCCTGATGAACGCTCAGGCTTTACGTGGACACTCTTTTTAACCATGATGTATGCTTAACTCGGCTTTTAAAAAGGGAAAATTCAGACTTGGAAAAGAGAGGGAAGGACGTTTTTCTTCCTTCTGTTTACGCTCTTCTTGGCAACAATGACATCCTTGAGCTGCACCTTATATTTTTGTCCCATCATGCTTTTCACTGCCGGAAAAACTCCACACCAAACACTGCCTATTGGATATATACTGTATATAAAGTGCATTATTTGGGTGGGGAAACCCGCAATCCTGAATATCTAGCCCGCTATTTACAAGTGTTAATTCCATTGAATCAAGCCGTATTGCTATGTCTTTATGGACATTAGATACATACTCACCTTTAATACTATACCAACTTTAAAAGGGACTCATGGTCTACATTCACTCTATTCCTTCTTTTTAAAACTGTGTCAATCTAGATTTTCTATAACGGCTCTTCTTACCTTTTATTAAAACAGTTACTCGGTTCAATTTCACATTGGTGGATGCCGTAGAGAAATAACTATTTGTATAAAAAGTCATTTTTTTCATAATATATCCCAGATTTTAAGATGCCTTAGGATGCCTTTACAAGTGAAACCGTTGCCTGAACCACCAATGAGAACCAGGCAAAAAAAAATAAAGGGAATGTCGCTCGAGCCAAAAAGAAGAGAATTAGACTACTGTACTGTTTAAAGTTTACATTATTATTAATAATATATTCTATCATGGACCCCGAATTTCACCCTGAAGGGGTACTGTCGTTTTTGTGTGCGCGTGCATGAAAGTTTTACAGAGTTTGTTGGTGTCTTTTTCAGTCAGCAAGAAGAATCTACCTAAGATGTGTCCTTAAATGCATTTTTTTAGTGCACTCAACTAGGGAGTTATTTATTTTCAGCTTTAGAATTGGACTGATAATCATGTGATGGAACGTTTTGGATTACACACACACGCTAGCGTGGGGTGTAAGGAAATGAACTTGCACTAAATAAGTTGCCAAACCAAATGATAGAAACTAATCAGATCAACTCCCCAATTGATAATGAAATAAATAATATGCAACTTGCTCACACAATCTTTTTGCAGAGGGAAGCAGCACAGTGGTGAGTAGTAGTGTACCTCATATTGTCATAGCAGAGTTGGTATGTTGTCCTTGTTCCAAATTGTTGACTGTAATAATAATAATAAAATGACTTTTAAAACATTTATAATCCTTCCCCAGATCCTCTCAAATGTCTTTGTTGACATTTAGTGAGTGCTGACCACCAATGATGTGCAGTCAGGGTCTCACCTGCCCTTGTGGAAATAGAAGATTCAAAATATATGAAGTATAGTATTAGTATTTGTTCTGTGTTAAAGTTCTTTTTCATTTAAATTTCCTTTTTTTTCAAAATTGCTCAATTGCCACATTGGCTAAAAAAATGTATATCAATAACAGGTGAGAATGCATTTTTTGTTATTTTTTATGTTTTTGTAAAAGTTTTAATTAGGTTTTTAGTTAGTTTTAATTCAAATTGAGGGTTGTGGAATTCAATTGACAGTAAATGAGATCATCGTTGAATATTACTCAAAATATAGGGTTTATTTATTATTAGTTTAAAAAAATCAAAGGTGTCAATATCAGGGTAAGAGAAAAGTGGAAAAAGAGGCAAATTGATGGAAGATCCGTTTATTAAACAGCACAAATAACACGCATTATAGATTATGTGCATATTTTATTCAGACACTTTTCAAATTCTTATTGCTGCACATTTTTATGCGGAGGAGGAAAATGACATCCGTTGATGATGTTTTTTATTTTTTACCCCAATATATTATACATGGTTTTCTCATGTGCTCATTGGATGAAAGTGCAGTATCGCAGTAATGGTGGAAATGGCGGAATTACAATTTCACAGACAAAAAAAATATAGCACACAAGGCCTTTTATTGAGTTTTGTTGCGCATTCCTCCTGCTACTTTAATGTGGAATATGTTATCTATAAATACCTTTATTTAATAAAGGGGTCATTTATGAAATATTTTAATTTCAATAGACTAAATATGGCATAGTACTATGTTTACAAATAATACCGCTTTAAAATCTAACATTGAATTTTTTTTCTTCATCAATAATGTCAAAAAATTGCTTTTTTTATTAGAATCTAATGTCTTAAACACTAATCAAACAAATATAAATACATTTGTAAGTTATCATGGTGAATAAATTCCTTGAAGTCACATAAGATAATTTAAATTTGGAATGGAAGGGATATGAAATGGAAAGAAAAATAAATCAAGAAATGTATTTACACTTAGTTGGAAGTGCTGTTTTCAAAATTAAATTAGTTGAATGTTTTCTGATTGCTTTAAAATTGCATAAATAAGTCAAATATAGGATAATAAAATGCCTTTTTTCCATTGAAAACACTATAGTAACTTAACTGCGTGTAAGTAACAATAAATGACACATTTTGAAGTAAGTAGTCATTAAATTTGTGCAAAATAAAGCAGTGGACGTGCACTCGCATTAAAATAAGTTAAAATCTGAGTAGTCATCATTACTATTTTTAGCTTCAATTCTGGGGGAAAATTCCAAAAATGTCAAACTACTCTCTACAAATATAAAGCTGCAACTTCCAATAAGCCACAGACCCCAAAAAAAATAATTCATCCCTGAGGGCCATTGAAGAATGCATTGTCATCTTTAACATTATTGGAAAACCTTTAAGCCTCATTACGATGTCACAATGATTGCATAAATAAATAAATCAAATGGCTGCAGCCAATCCCATGTGCCCTTAGTACATTTTTTTGTTCTCATGGTGGGAGAAAGGGAGGTCATTGGACGGAAATGTATAAAAAAAACGAAAGGATGGATGGAATGCAGCGTGATTTTTTTTTTGTCTCTCAGGAAAGATCTTTGAGTCGTCCGCCCTGCTCGATGACAGCGCGAGCAAATTGTCGGAAGACCCTATCCATGTACGTGCTCCTCCTTGGCCACAGACCCTCCAGGAAGCCAATATGGCCGCCGTGGCAGGTGATGAGCATGGCCAGGTTGGGATTCTGTTTCACCGCCTCCACAGGTATGGCTAACAAAAGCCCAGAGAAAATGAAAAATAACTTTACGTTCAATGCAGGTTTTCCTACAAGCACAGAAAAGGTTTTAACGCCCCCTACCGTGGGACGGGGAAAAGACGTCGTCGGCGGCGTTGAGGCACAACATGGGCACCTGGACGGACTTGAGCCTGTGGACTGGACTGGCGTCGCGGTAGTAGTCGTCGTTGGTGGCGTAGCCGAACATGATGGAGGTGAATCTCTCGTCGAACTCTCGGATGGTTTTAGCCTGCGATTGGATGGCTCCAGTTTTTTAAACTAGGTCTACAATGTCTTGTGTGTCTTGCTACTGCAAGGGGTTCATGCGGAATGAAAATAATCCCCTACCTTCATGACGTGGTCGATGTCGTAACACTTTTCTAGCACAGGTCTGTGTCTGTTTGTCAGATAAACAAAGTCACAGATTATAATTCACAATATGAATATAAGAAAGATCATCAACGAAAACAAAAAATGTCCAAAATTGATTTCTTAAATAAACCATTCATACTAAGATCGATGATTAATAAACAACAAATTAGGAATCCATCAGGATATTGAAATTCTAAAATAATTATTCATTCATTGAGATATTCACCAAATTCATGTTATCTATATTTTAGCACCGTTTGCTTATTTGCAGTTCCCAATTGAAAGATAGGTCGCAAAATGTCACCCATTTAATCTTCCGACTGCTAAAGCCACGCCAGAACACCCCACCCCCCTCCCCCTAGACCCTGAGCAGCCACGTTAATCCCACTTTGGCCCCCCACTTGACCTGTGCACCGAGGCTTGCAGGCAGCTGGTGAGGTAGGAATTGAAGAGGAAACGGTCCAAAGGCTTTTCCAGCGACGCCGTGCACTCAAACACGTCCCAGCCGGCCGAAAACACAACCACCCCTCTCAGGCACGTCTCCTGGCCCTTGCGGCCCAAGTAGTTTGCTAGCATCATCCTAGAAGAACCAAAAAAAATAAAAGTCCCTTAAGAAATAATACCACTATATACCGTATTTTCCGGACTATAAATTGAATTTTTTTTCAGCGTTCAGCTGGGTTTGTGACTAATACTCAAGTTTTTCTCTCTCTTTGGCCACTGAAATCCTGCTATGTTGTTTATTTATGCTCTAATTCCCGCCTATTTAGCCAATATACTTCATTTTACTATTGTTATTTTTAACATATGTTAGTCCTTAGTTTCTAAACAAGTGAACAAATTGCCCTTAACAAAATGAGACTGATAATTCAATGTGATTCATATATTTTTTTCCTTTTCAGTGTGTATTCTTTATATTCAGGGGGCAATTTATAGTCCAAAAAAAATACAGTATTCCGCCCCCCTTTTTCCACTTTGTTTGTACCTGGTTTGATTTCCCTGTCATATCTCAGACTAGGCCAAAGTGGATGATGAACAGGGTGAAATTAATAAATATGAGTGATCCGTGCTCCCGGGATTTTTGTATTAATGATAATCTGGTTCTAATCCCCAGCTCTTTCTCTCTCGGGATGGCCGCTTTCAGTGGCGTTTGACAACCAATCCGCCGAGTGGCTTCATTACCCGCCCATGGACACTCCCGCCGCCATGATGGGTGCCATCTGGTAGCTGGAGTGAATATGCTCGATGACGGTCTCCAAGTCTTCCGTGTTCGCCGCACAGTAAGTCCGAGGCGTCTGGGATAAAATGGGATGAAACCACATTTAGTTGAATTGTATCATATTTTAGATTAGTAATGGTTTTGAAGACCTTATAAGTAACTTTCTTAGACTGGAAAGTTTTTCCTGATTCTTTCCACGTAGGGCTTTTGACTATTTTGTTTTTCTCACTCAGTGCACGTTACTTTACTCCTTTAATTCTGAAAGTAGGAGGCCCGTCAGTCTGATCATTAAAATTCAAGTCAAATCAGGAGCTAAACACTCAATTCCACTTTGCTTCTTCCCTTGTAATTTTTTTGGGGGAAAGCTAACTTTGTGTAAAGACTTTTTTATCAAACAACTGCCCCATTTAAAGAGTAATTCACTATAGTACTATAACTATAATATTATAACTTCAAGCTTAACGGAACCCATATTGAGTAATAACCACTTTTTGCGAGTGCAAAAACTAAGAAGAGCTTGAAGTGGTTCAAAGTGGTGCCATTCTCAAAGCCTGAGCCGTTTAAACAATGCACAATTGCCATCAGAAAACAAGCAAAATCCTCAATGGTTTTCAGAACATGGCACAATTCCCGATTGAAATAAGAGACAAAGACCCCCATTCTGGCCAACTGACACTGAGCCAAGTGTGAATACAATCAAATGGAACAAACTTAGTGAACTCTGGCTTCAATATGACTTTTGAAGTACCGCTGTCCACTATTTGCTCATGTGGCCAAAAATAACAGAGTGTTTTTACTGAGGCAGTAATGGATTTCCTCAATCCCCCTCCCCGTGTTGCCTAAATAATGTGCTGTACACATAGAGTGGATTACAATAGGTGTCAGGACAGCCCATGCTCAGCTGGCTCACATTTCTTTGGGGGATTGGTTGAAACACACACACACACACACAAAGAGTGATTACATCGGATGTAATCGGTGCCAGTTTTGGCACAATCACGTTATTATAGTCTTGAAACTAAAAACGAAGGTCAAGCTACATTCACAAGGCAGAATATTTAATACTGCTTTAATCTAAAATTCTGGGTTTCAGCTCATGAATCAGATAAAATAGTTTTTTAAGTAAGATTTTGAAATAACTGACTAGCACTAGGCACGTGTTTGCTTGTTTTTGGGTTGTTGTTTTTTAACGTTGTGTGTGGAAGGTGAGCCAGCCTTGAATTCTTACCAGTAATGTTTCCCCTGACACGCCCCTGTTGTTGAAAACCACGGCTCTAAAAGACACAAAACGGACATGCATGAAACACTCATTTACTTATTGTTCTCAGTGTATAAAAACAATAAGCTGAACAGAATTATTTAGTGGTGCATTTAGTATTTTAATCATTAATGTAATGTAAACAATGCATCTATAACGTTAATTGATTTTTTTCAGTGATGCACAATAATTGCAGGATTTTTTTCAAATATATGTTCTTTTATATCCATTTTGATTTACAGTACACACAGTTAATATAGGCTGTATTTCCCCTTTAAGAAGTATAGACTCAACTAATGGTTCCAATTTGAAAAGAGTCTCTTAAATACATTTTAGTGAATATACTATATTGTCAATTACTTTTAAATGATCTACTTTAAATCAAGCAAACCTCATTAAGTTACATTATATATATAAAAAAAAGCAGTTTTGCCTTACATTCAATGCAATATATCTATACACCACAAAAAAACAGACAATTATTTTTTTGTGCAGTGCGCATACAGCATTTAGCATTGTTCCCCATCCATTATCTAAAGGGCCTGCGTGAAAGTAACTCAGCAGAATAGGTGGGGCTTGTCGACTAGAGCAAAAAAAAAGGTTGGTGGGAGGGGGGGAGGTTAGTGAGGTGCTTCCAACAACAACAAAAAACATACTGCAGCGTGCACTCGGGCTAAGCTGCAAAGCTTGCGGTAGGATAAGCTGCAAATCATTAGGCCAAACACACATTTGCGCACACACACACACACAAGCGAGGGATGCAAGATGCTGAGTAGGCCAAGCTTCACAAACGTGGTGAAATCAGCTCTTAATGCACACTAGCACATCATTTGTAGCCGTCACCTAAAATAACCCCGGCCTCTTTCGCACAGAGACCTCAGTCCTGCAAAAAAAAAAAAATGGTTTTGCCGAGTCTTTACACTTAAAGATTAGAGAGAAAAACCTCCCCTCATTGAAGTGACCCCCCGAAATTTTCTTTTGTGGCTGTGATGTGGTAATTTTGAGAAAGATTCATGGCTTGAATCCATCAAATTAGCGCCTTTTTGTTGTCATTGAGTTCGCTTTTTGGAAATGGGGGCAAGACCACCTCACCTATAGCCGAGATCTCGACTCTGCTCAACCATGTGGAGGATGTAGGACTCCCGGCTGGTGCCGGTCAGACCCGGCAGGAGTAGGACGGTGGGTCTGGCAACCGGGTCGGGATGAGTCGGGCTGTCATCATTGTCAAACCAATCCAAGGAGATCTGTCCTCCATCTGCTGCTTTAATAAGCTCGCTGCGGAAAGAGGCGGCACATAGCAATCACTATCTCCATGACCTTTACCTTTTACCTGGTTCGACCTTAATAGAAACAGATTGAAGTCAAATTCAGCCAGATGATCTATGCTATTTACCAACCCAAAAATCCTGAAAATGCAGTTAAAGTATGTTAATATATATTGATATTTACACTATTAAAAAATGACTAAATTAGGAAATCCCTCATGTTAACCTTATTTTCTCCATTAAGACTGCTTTAAGAGTTAGTATATAAATCTTATTGTGGATTCAATGGGAAAAACCATCCATTTATACAGCGTTTCATATTTCCACTTATCAGCCAATGAGAAAATGTCATTCACTTTGAGACACCAAATGTCATCAAATGTAAGCAAAATGTGTCCTTGAACACAGCACGTGATAAACTTTACAAAACAAACTGTTTTAGATAGGAAATAGTTTGTCAGCTATATCTATATAAGGATATGCTAATTTCCTTGTTTAAAAGTTTAGGAATTGGATGAGAGGGTAAAAAGTATTTTTTTTTTATTAAAGGGAGACAAAGCACTGGTTACAAAATATGCACCTACATAGCCAAGGACTGTAGCCCACTAATTTGTCCTTGGGTTAACCCTTAGTAACTTTATTAACAGGGAGGATTTAGGGTGAGAATGCCCAGTGCTATTCTCAGCGATAACGCCTGCAAATGTGACTGTCACTTTTAATAACAGCCATAGGATGGATAAAATTCCATGATCCTTTTGTTGTGTCATGTTGAATGTTGAACAAGCACTCACTTCCTGTAGACCACCCCAGGTTTGGCGGTGACAAAGGGTCTGAGTAAAGTCTGGATGCGGCTCTCCCAGCACCAGAAGGTAGGGTAGTAAGTCTCTGACACAATGGGACATTGCTCACGAAGAAATTGGTAGAACTTTTTGCCGCCAGAGATCAGCTGCGGCTTCTGCAATATGACCCAAACAAATGTTTTTTTCCATATCAACTGATGTTAAAAATTAGGCATTTTTTTAGAAATATATCACACATCTTAATACATTGGCTGGTATTGACTGGGATAGACGTCTAATATATTTGAACTGCAAAGCCCTGTTATTCAATATATTTATTTATCATTACTATGTTTTTGGATTTTCTCATATTTATCAATGCATGTATAAATTAATCCATTACACAGTATTAAAATATTTTTGTTTCTTTTTTGTTTTCAAACTAATTTTGAAATTTGCCATTGTCATTGTACCACATTTTCAGGGACGATGAATCTTGTCAAACAGGTCGTTTGTGTTTCTATGCTTTAGTGCAGGAAACAATGTCTGTAAGACATGCAAGAAACCGATAGGAGTCGCTGTCGAGTACTTCTAAGTCTATACAATATGGAGACATCCGGTCAACTGGAACTGCCTTGACATTGAACGCACAACTGGGTGCGTGTGTTATACCAACGTGAGTATAAATGTCCTGTAATATCATTATTATATGATTTCATATGAACATTGATGGATGAAACATTCAGTGTGTCATTTTTTTCAAATGACAATAAAACCACACGATGACGCCGCATCGAGACGTCGCAATCACGTGTGTGCAATGAGGAGGAATTGATGGAGATAAAGAAAATAAACAGGGCGAAAATACCTTTGCCACGGATATGAGATAGTAGCAAGTGTACGCTGCACTAAAACCCAGCACCAGAGAGAGTCCTACTCCCGAGTCCAGCAGACCAACTTTCACTTGGTTTTCCAGATAATGAGACAAGTCCCGGGTCAAAACGTTGAAATTGAGCTCCGGCGAGATCATGGCAAGGCGCACCGACACTCGGAACGAAACACTGGGCTGTGTGGACAGCGCCCGGCTCGCTGGGGCGTGTGCGCGTGTGCGTTTGTGTGTGTATGTGTGTGTGTGCGCGCGCGTGCGTGTGTCGGTGAGTGTGTGCACTGAAGGAGACTGTCAAGGGGACCTCGTGAGGGTGGTGGCGAGGGCATCAAGTAATGGGTGCATGTAAAAATATCACCACACAAAGGCGCTATAGTGCCCATATTACCGAGGTGGAGGACCTGGTTATCATTTAGGGGCATTTGGGTACAAAATTAGAAGTAATATTTTCTGCATTTGTTTTGCATTCGACAAGGTTAGGAGAAAATGTGATGACCAATTTTATCTTGTCTTATCTGATTTTTTTAAACTGCTTTATTCTCATTAGGGTCTCGGGGGTGCTGGAGCCAATCCAACCTGTCTCCGGGACAAAGGTGAAGGACAACCCGAATCAAGGAGATGGACAACCATGTACACTTATAGCCATACCCAGCAAAATCTGATTGAGATCACGTCACTGGCATAAGGGACTCCAAGGACTCAAGGTATTTTCTACGATGCAAATTAGTTGGACATCTGAGGACTACAAATGTAGTTTAGACAGAAAAGCTGATCATTTTTGCCATATTTTGTTGAAAAAAACAATTTTATTCAAAGCATACATGCAAGTCAACACATTTAAGTCACGTTAAGACGACCAAAAACGACAAGACAAACGTTCGGGGAGGGAAGGGGCCGCTTTTAGTTTCAGGGGGTGCTGGTGATGATCATTAAAAAATGTTAAAAATGACAAAATTGAGAGAACATATGTCAACTCATCACGGCCTAGTTGACCCCGCCCCGACGCCACATGCTATGCTAAGCTAAGCTAACCAACACAACACAACATCACGATCACAATCTTTCTGTTTTAAACCATAATTCACCTCTGACGCTAACACACATTTTATGATTGTCACTTTGGTTCTCCTCAATGCAGTTGGGCAGAAAAGCTAACAGTTAGCATTTCTTCCGCTGTCAAAATAAAGGGCTAGCTGTGTTGCTATGCTAATACTGAAAATGGCATGAAAGAAAAATAAATAAATTAAGAAAACATCACATTTTTCTGTGTAAAATGTGGGCGAATGATCATGTATGTTTTTCTGAACATAAGTGTGCAAACCCATCCTAGGACAATGTCCTAGAACAATTACATGGTTGTAAAAAATATTTAATCACAATTAAAATATAAGAAACTCCCTTGAAAAGTTGCATTTTGGTTTGATATTAAGGCCTATATTGAAAAAAATGACTAATTTTAAAAAATGTTTGACTGGTTTTTGAAGTAACATTTTTTTCCAACTCATTCAATGGCAGCCATTTCTCAAAAAGACACCCTAACTCTTTAGGAGGCAAGTGACAAAAAAATGGGAATTATTTTTTAAACATGTCATTACTATGGTACTATAAATAAATACATTTTTATAAATTAATAAATTATTATTGAAAAAAAACAAAGTAGTTCAGTAGTAATTCAACCATTGGATGACATCCAATACATTTTACTCATCATAAAAAAAGCTAAGTCAAGCACCACTAAATCTAAAAAAACATGTTTTTTTTCTATCATAATGAGCATGACATTATAAAAAAGCATCCCCAAAAAAATCATATGATTTAAAAGTTAACATGAATTCATGTTAGGATTATGTGGGCGGGGCAACATTCAAGATAAGAGGTTCCTGGACCCATAGACTTTGAGAACCCCTGGTCAAAACATTCAAAGAACCCAAAATAAAGGTCCAGTCAGGCAAGGAGGAAGGGAACCAATACTTGAAATTAAAGCTGACGTCAACATTGTTTGCTCGAATCACGACGCACAAAAAAACAAGAAGGGCCTGTCTGCAGCTTACAAGTAGGGGGCGCATCTCGAAATTGGAGCACAAATTTGTAACCCTAACCCAGGGGTGGGGAAACTATTCCAAAAAAGGGCCGCAGCGGATGTGGGTTTTCATTCCAAAGCATAGAAAGATGTCCTACAAGTACAAGTCTTGTTTCCTGCAGAAATCTCATTGGTTAAACTGTCTATGCTGGGTCGGTTGGAAGAAAAACCTGTTCCCACAGTGGCCCCCGAGACCAGTTTGCACACCCTTGTGCTTAATCCCAACTGGGTCATTGCCAATAAGGTGTCCAATACAATTTAGTGGAAGCTACAAGAAGTTAGTGGGAAAACAAAAAAAGGTTAGCAGAAACTATCAAGTTAGCCAGCACAAGGATTTAACGGAAATTAGCAGAGTTAAAATCTGGAAGATTTCTAGAATTACATTTACGAGGTAACCTCTGAACTTGTGATGTGCTTTAGGAGTATTGTTAGCACTTTGTTGTAGAAACGCCCCTTTTTTTCCAGATGCGCCTCCGCCTAGTGAGCTACAGACACATACAATCGGAAAAAATACGTTACAGCGGTTGTCATGCCAACTCGAGTCCAACCGAAGAACCGCACGACGACAACTTGGACAACACCATGACATGGTTACTTAAATAACATTTCATCCTCAAGTGTTTTTCATTTGGTCGTCCGCTTTGACAAAATAAGAGCGCAGAGGGGGAGTTGGAGGGAAACGCTAAGATTCCTCAAAATTGCTGGAGGACACCGAGCGCACCCGCGTAGGACAGGCAGAAAAAATAAGACAACCCGAGCTCCACTTCGGATTCTTCTATGCTTTTCCGAGACCGCGACGCAGAAAATATGGGGCAAAAGTTGGAGGAAGAAGAATGGAAGGAAAGCTATACCATCCGAGAGTTAGTTTCTCCGGAAAAATGTCCCAGGTTGTGTTTGTGTCGACGGCCGCGGTTGTTCTTTGGACATTTTCTGTAGATGAGACAAACAGACAGACACAGTTTGTCAAAAAGTGTACGAAGGAACCTGGTAGAAAGATTCGATTTTGCACCTGGTGATGCACATGACCACAGCCACGATGATGGCGATTTGCACAGCCCCGATGACAGACGCGATCAAGACGTAATGCAGCTTCTGGCCACTGGGGACTACGTAGAGCACGTTAAAGTCCTGAAGCTCATCGCAGCGGGCGCCTTTGTACCCCGACTCGCACCTGCACATGTGTGAAGGTTACAGATTTGCATGCTGTATGTCACAGATGTTAAAAACGGGGCCCTGGGGGTCTAATCCCACCCTAAATTTTGTCATCAGAGTTAAATTCACATACCTGCAGGTGGGCATGTTGTAGTGTATTTCGCAGCGGCCGTGCAGACAAAATCCTGGATGCGAGTCGCCACAGCTGTTTGGCATTCCGGCGTAAAAGCCATCCCCGTGTTCCAGTCCTTTGGTTTCTGATTGGAGAAAGCTGTCATACTTGTAACATTTTTCACCAAATCTTTAAAACTGTATTACAGTAATACCTCGCTAATTTGCGGATCGACTATTGTGGATTCACCTTGATTCATGATTGGAAAGTATTTCAGTGTCTATTTTTTGGAGTAAAATAAGAGTACAGAGAGCATTTAAAGTCCAAATATTATCAAAAAGACGCATGTTCTTGCATTATGTTCATTTGCAGATTTCGACAGGTCTTGGAACCGAATAACCGCGATAAATGAGGTATTACTGTAGATGTGGCATATCAATATTTTGACATATAAACGACCCGTATCATGTTAAGAGATTCTTCTCATGGCACATAAATAGTACACGTGATCCCAGACGGGAAGCCTTGTCAATGCAACATGGCATCCGTGTGTCTTTACTTACCCAGGACGTTTACTTTGAAAGGGCCAGCGTCGTCCTTCCTATTGAACTTATCTTTGTCAGCTGGTGAGTAAGGAAAAGATGAGAAGGGTTAGTTTCGGTTGGCTATGCTGACATTGGCGTATTGTCTGGACATGTGACCGACCCACCTCGACACCTGCCCAGGTGCTCCACGTCAATCTGTTCCTGTTTCATGCACGACGCTTCTCGGACCAGACACGGACTGTTGTACGAGATGCCGTCAGTGGCGCAAACGGGATTCTCGTTATGGCCGCTGCAGTCGATGTTACAGATGCACCTGAAGACAACAGAGCATACTTCAGTGCACCCTGGTGGGAGAAAATGTTTAGCTTTTATAGGACGCTTATCGACTAAGTGGTTGTCTTTGGAGCCGCTAGATGTCCAATCGTTTTCGTTCGAATGAACCAACCACATTTTGGCCAGCAGACCTCAGGGTTTAGGTGTCTTTGTCAAATGCTATTGGTCCTGTGGTCTTACCATACATCCTCTGCATCCTCATCACATTCTGCGCCATATTTGCATGTGCTGCATTTGTTCTTCTTGATGACATCGGAAGCAGAACCTTCTTCTTCATCTGCAAAAGGGATTAAGAACAAGGATGAAAACGATAGAAAATATTTAAAATACTATCATTATTCATGATAATTATATATATATATAGTTGGTAGGAGCTACCCAGAGTACCTGGAGAAAACCCACAAGAACACAGTGACAAGATACAAACTCCATCCAGATAGACTAGAACCCATCAGGGATTGAACCCTGATGAGTTTAATTCATTTTAAGTTACCAAAGAGTCAATTGCCTTATAAAGGAAAGATTGCAACTTACTATCTGGATCTCCAGAACCTGAACCAGCATCTGTAAAGACAGAAAAAAAACAGTTTTTGTAATTGATCACCGAGTTTTTATTTTTTGCCATGATTACTTACCATCAGAACACGGTCCGTGTGCCACGCGGGAAATGATCCTCTGCTGTTTACATGATGCTTGGCGCCGGTAGCACTCGTTCTGGTACGTGTCCCCATTGGAGCCGCAAACCGGGACGTAGTTCTTGTGGCACTGAAAAAATCCAAGGCAGTTAATTTATCATCTGCTGTCGGGACGTGATTATTGACTGATGATCGGTCATGACCTACCTGGAACTGACAAACACACTTTAGCTGCGAATCGTCATCTCTGCACACACCTCCGAAACGGCATGTGGACTGGTCGCATACTCGCAGGTCGCTCTTCTTTTCGGGAACACCTAAATAAAGCCAAACATTGTACTTATAAACTTGTTTTAGTCTGTTATTCCAGTCATTAGAGGGGTACCGTATCTTAGTTGTGCTGTCCTTCCAAGGGCAATAGGGCTGCCACTATTAATATACTAATCAATGATCAAATGAATCTATTTTCATAGTTCATAAATTATTTAGAGCCAGGGTGTCAAATTCATTTTGGCTCGCAGGCTGCATTCGTGGCATTTACAGCTTTTGAGTGCCAGAACAGTTTACACTCTGGTTGCCATTGACGGCTTGAGATTTCCAATCGTTTTGAAAGTCAAAGTGGATTGGAAGCTAAGCGCTGTCTTTGGTGCTGAAATATGAGCATTCACAGCTAGTTCTCCAACTTGAAATAAAATGGACATCTGTCATTGTCAATGGAAGCTCAAGAATTCATTTTGGGATAGGTACATGCTTGTCAAATTCAACTTGTGTGAATGTGAGTGCATTTTCTTCTTCGAGAGACAAAATGCGCCAGTATTCTGTTTATAAATTAAAAATTCACCACGGAGACGTGTGCGAAACTGCCTTTGATCACACACACTTGTCTTTCTGGGCGCGCACACGGCACCCCCTTGCCGACGATAGAATGCGGCAAGAACAGAAGGATGGTGTGCTAAAGTGCTGCAGGACAAACTCAACATCAAACTCCACTTTGGAAGTCAAATCTACAAACACAGCATTTCCCTATTGGCTTCGCATAATGTAAACGAACAAAACGCTAGCATGCTAACATCCACGCGCAATGCAACTTCAGGAAGTGAGTATAGACCACAGCCATATTTGGTCAAGTGGGCAAAACAAGGTGTGCTGGCACAGCAGGAAATAACTACTCAACATGACCACATATGGTTAAGTGGGCGGAGCTAAAAGCGAGAAATAATGAACACACAATTGTACTGCTATCGAGTGGGAATCGATCTCACACTGCCTACAGTTAAATCAAATGAAAGATCCACTGCATCATTATTTCTTTGTTTTTGTTTGTTTTTTAAATAATTATTTCTGACAATTTATTAGTTTTTAACTTTCATTTGTGTATTTTTTATTCTCAGGCTGCTTGAGAAATGCCAGATGAGTCCATGGATTGGTCGCCAAACTGTTATAGACTATGGAAATCAGGTGAGCCAATAATGCCATTCCACTGGCGACCAATCGATGTCAATGGTTTGTTATGTCAGTAATTGTGATTATGCCAATTGTATCGATCTTGGCGTCCAAGCATTAATTTTGAGTGTTCATGAGGACTCGTTAAAGTGACAAACAGAGGCAGTTGTGACTTACACTATCCTTAAAGATAAAATAAATGCCAATTGATGAATGCTGTGATTATTACATAAAAAAAACACAAACAAACAATTCATAACCAATCATGAGCCATTTGATCAATGTTGCTGTAGCAACGCTGATAAAAGTCCAATCGTCTGGTGTCCAATCATCCTTCTGCAGTGAATTTTAACATGTTTGTCACTAATAGATATCCAATTAATTTCAAATGGCAGAGTGTAAGCGAACAAACAAAATATAGGAAATATTCTTTTTCTTTAAAAAAAACAATAACTTTGTTTCACTTTTGCATTTAAAAAGGAATAAAAACAGTACTCTTCTCTTAAATATTAATGCAAAAAAATGCTGTTTATGCTATTTATTTTGTTTCTTTTTAACTAATTAGAAGCCAATGTATTTAAAGGTTTATTAATTTAGATTGGACGTCCATCGGCACCAAAACAATGAATGAGTTCATTTTTTCAACCCTACACAACCAGACAAAATATTCCAAGTTTGACCCCCAAATCTGTGACGCAGACGTGCTAGCCACTTCACCGCCTTGTTTGTAAGATTACATTCATTTTGCAGCGTTCAAGACAGACGTTATATGACGTCAAAAATGAAAACCACTGACAAACGAGCTACAACCTAAACTCTGAACGAAAAGCACTTCATGAATGAACTTTTCCCTTTGCAGTACGTATTTCTCATTCCCATCAAATGGTGGGTTCGGTCCCCCGGAGCGCGTGCACGCGCCACAGGAGAGCCACAGAGGCTGCAGGTTACACTCTCGCGTACGCGCATCCCCGTGAGAGGAACGTGCTCACCCTCCTCTTCGTCAATCCCTAAGAGTTATAAAAATGAATTTATCTCACCCGCACACGATTTTCCTTTACACTCTCCACCCTGTGGCTGGTATGACGCGCGCACGGCCGCGGGCACGCCGAGCAGCAACAGCAGCGACACCGACAATGTGCACGCGCGCACTAGGCAGCCGAGTATCCCGGCGGTGCCTGTCGCCATCACGGATGAACAAGGAGAAGAAGAAAATGGACGGTGTAGAAAAGAAGGAGAAGACAACCGGGAGGACGTTCACCAAACGGCGGCAGTAACGAAGGCAAGCATCCCGGCCTCCGCGCGTCCTCCTCGGCGTGCGTGTGTGCGTGCGTGTGCCCCCTCCTGAGGGACGCGCCTCCTCCTTCCGGAAGGATGCTGCGCATGCGCGCCACTGCCGGAGCAGAGGAAGAACAACAAAGAGACAGCTGGCCTTTCTTTTTGCATGGTGGGCAGGTGCTTGATCTTTTGCTGCCATGGACAACGAGAGACGTCCAATTCATTCGAGCTGCCAGATTTCCCACTCAACAAGGATGGGACATTTATTGCCATCCAATAGCAGGCTTTGCTCCCATTGACTGTAAACGACATCCAATCCAGTCGCTGCCACACCCGCCCGTTTCAAACTGGTTGGACGTCTATCACCGTCCTATGAGTTCACTTCATTTCAAACCAATGGGACAAATACTAGAATGGCTTGCGTTTTTCCACACACGCTAACATTGACTGAAACCCGTCTTGAGGTTTTATCTCAACGGCTAATCTTCATCTGCCTCGCTGGCCACTTGCAAGATTTAAACCAAATCTGCGATTATTTAGAGCCCCATATGGCTACATTTGAGCTGAATCGGCACCAAGCAGGCTAATTGCTAATCACATGGTGATAACGGACTTACAACATGCTTATTGCTAGATATTTGCCATAAAATGAATGGCATGCTTGTCTATCTTGGTTACTACATGATGTCCAACATGCTCAACAAATGCTTCCTGAATATTTGTCACGTGGTCATCGTACAATTCTGTCGCCGTGCCGACGGCGGCGGTGGTCTGCGCCATCTGTAGCCGCTCGGCCGCCCCTGCCGAGCCGCCGCAGGATAATCCCGGGCGTCCCGCGGGGGGTCTGTCTTCGCCTTCTGATAATCGACTGGTTGCCACGGAAACCAACTTTTCCATCTCGTACACCGTTTCAAGTGCACAAACGCCAAGTCGTGCATTACATTTTCTTTGCATATTGGCCCATAACTCATTGGCTTTCATCGACAAATTGAATGATCGGTCCCGACCCCTCCATTCAAAATGGATTGGACTTTGATTGGCGGCTATGACAGGCCTGCCATAATTAATCGATAGTCAATTTAACTGATTTTGCCAGCGAATGAATCCATTAAAAATGTTTTTTCTTCAAAAAAAAAATCAGACGAGTCATTTAGTCCCATAGAATCATTGACGTCAAATGTGGTTTTGTACAAAAAAAAAACGATACTTAAAATCTGCACAAAGTAAGAAAAAAAGAATGCAGATTTGCAAGTCTTTATTGGATGAAAAGACCAGCTCTTAGAATCCGAATAATCAGGATGAGAAGCCGCGACAAGGCACAGTCGCATGAGAGCCGACAGACAGCGATAAGAAGGATTTCCTTTTCAATCCACTTAGGAGAATCTTACTTCATTTCAAGCTTTTTATTTCTTCCTATTGACACACGGATGCAACTTGCCCATGGCATAAATGCCAACATTTCATCAAAATGCTACAAACTAAACTTTTTCATTGTCATGGCCTATGATAGACGTCCAATTGTAATTTTAAAAAACGTGCTGAGCTTGAAAATACAGAAATTTGCACAAAAAACGGAAACTTTTGAATACTTTATTGCTTTGTGTGTCAGTAAAAAAAGCTGGAGTTGTAGTAGTCCTAATTTCTATTTCTGTGGAATTTAGTCAACTTCTCCAACGTCCATTTCCATTCATGTTGTGTCTTTTGGAATTAGTGTTCTTGACAATTGGGGTTAGTTTAGTAGAAATTGATTCACTTGAATTTTTCTTTTATTTTTTAGTCTGTCCTATTCAGCTGCTTAGATAAACGAGAATTGGGAGTCCAAATGTTATTAATGGCTGAACACTTTTAATGTACCACATGGATTTGGGTGATAAACTTGTTTTTCTGTTTGTCCTTGAGATAACATGCCAAACATTTGTAGTGAGAAAAAGCAAGCTGTGTGTACTACATCAACACAAACATTAGTTAGGTTGGGAAAACGAAAATCCTAGAGTTGTTTTGATAAAGAAAGGAAAATGTCATTCCAAATAAATTACTGGGAATTGCCACTTTTCCAACATTTGTCTACAACATTTCAGTCGCGACATATTTGACAAAACAGAAGAAGAAGCAATTAGCATTCCTCGCCAAACCCAACTTTGCAGAATAGCCTAATAAGACATTAATACAACACATTCTTCTTCGAATCATGAGTCACATCTCATGGCCACATGCTAAAACATTCTCCTTATTGTACATTCCTTCTTAAATTCCCACGATGTTTCCTTATAATCCTTCCAGTTGTCAGTTCTAATTCATGGCCGCCAATGACAATCTTTAAAAGCCTCTGATCCGAGCATGCAGGCTTTATCAGCTCTTACGGCAAAGTTTGGTTTGGACAGTGCTCACTTGGCTTCTTATGTTAAACATCAGCTGTTTTTGATCAAAGTTCAACCCTTCACACAAATGCCAACTAGTATTTAATTTAATGTCCTCAAAGGTATCATTTATTTGCCCCCTTACTAGCAAGTAGGCATATGGGATCGACTACTGTAAAAGGTTCATATTCTATTAAACAGCTTTTCTCTATTTTTCAAGTTTATTAGACTAATAAGTTTATTCATTTAACAAACATGCCTACAATTTGTACTTAAAAAAAAAAAAGAATTGTGTGAAGTAGGACCATACATGGAATTGTTGATCGGTGTGGATTGCTTGGAAGGCTTACAAAAAAAATCTTAAATTGGGATTTCCAATTTAACCTTATTAAAGTGAACTTTGTGCTTTGATTATAATTCATAATCCTCCTAACTGCATTAAAAGGGCAACTTGTGTCATCCTCTTTTGTGTTAGAAAACCTGCTTTCTACTTTTTATCTTGGCCTATCCATCAAACAACTCAGTAAGGTAGAATGATAGCATTCCTTGTCAGTAGGGAGGCGTATTTGCTCCAGCATTTCACAGATTAAATCTTCCACTTTCATGTATCACTGTAATAGCAGTTTATGAAATGTTTGATTTTATTTCATGCATCCTTTTTGATTGACACCCAAACTGTCGAATTGGCGAAACCGTTGCCTTCTTTAAACTTGACCGCGGGCCAATCACAGCACGATTATTTTATGCCCCGTCGCTTGTACACGCCTTTAACTTTCATCCGGTCTCTTATTTCCCGCAGTCCTTGAAAGCAGCAGTGAATCAACTGAGAGCTTCCCGATTTCATTCATTTTGGACCGAGAAGTATTGAGAGGACACCAAAAAGAAGGTAAAAGTCGCGTTTCTCGAAACATCCACGAGACACGCCTCGCCGATTATGCGGCCGCAGACACTATGGCGGCAAAAAACGTAGTTTCCGGGTTGAACTCCCTTTTTGTGCACACGGCACCGAGCTCGGGGACGCTGGTGCCGAGCGCACAAAGCAACGTGCTTGTGTTTATGTACCTTCCCCAAACCTTTGACGTCAACTTAGATTGATTGTCGCATTTTTTACGATGTCTGCTCTTAAAATGACTCCCCATCGTATGCCGACTAGTTTCGGGCCTTATGCCCCAACCGATCCTTCGCCCACAGCCGGCTGTGAAGTCTCGCCTGATCCTCAGTGGTAGTTGAGGCTGGTGCTAGCATGAAGCTAACGAGAATCTATGGGAGATTCAGCATATGAGCATCACACGTTCTTTTTAAACAAATATTTGCGATGTCATGGTATAAATATTGTAATATAATATATATTTAAGGGCCCTCTTCAAAAGATCAAGTCGTCGCTGGCTTTCTCGCATGAGATTTCTAATTTTTGGATATCAAGCTCCATGCAGAAAGCTGCCAATATAAGGACAGTTTTTAGTTTTTCCAAATCAACTTATTTAATATCACAACTTTTTAAGCACAAACTCTATCGCTATTCTTGAATCAGGCACCATTATAACTACCGATCAACTGTAAGCAGCCTGTTCTTTACTCATAAGTCATGAGTAACCCCTCAGGTGATCATCAGGTATCTATACTGAAATGTGTTTTATTCAGGCATTTTATATAATTGTTCATTGCAATCAATACTTTAAAGCAAGCTACTCCATAAAACGTGACTTTAAAGTTTGCTATAGTACAATGACTGAAGGGTGTAGTTACTGTAGTATATACGTAAAAGTGGTGACTGTCCCCTGAGAAGTCGGGAGACAAAGCCGCATATCAAAAATGGCTTCTTTACTGTAGACCCTTTCTTGGGTTCACAGGGGTTCATATCGACACAGCGGGCCTGAACATCTATCCCCTTTGTTCTCACTTTGTCGACCTGACCCCGTGGACATGATCCGATCTTCTGGCGTCAGGAGTTGGGAGAATGAATGCATGAGAAAATGAAAGATGAAAGTGTGTGTGTGTAGGGGGGGGGGTTCAGCAGTCAAAAGTGAACTCGTGTAACTCAAGTCAAACAATCTAAACATGTGCCAAAAAAAGGCCTCCTAAGAAGGTGATCCAGATTAAAATAATATTTCAATGACCTGACTACATGAGGCCAGACTCCACGCAGAAAAAAAAATCACATCCAACAATGGCCAAGGACTTAAAAACTTTACCAACAATTACAAATGGGTCAGAAAATCTTGGATATTCTAAGACACAATTATTAAAAAGAAAATCAAAGACAATTGAAAACTTTCTCAGAGATGAATGCTCACCTTCTGGAGCGAGATGTCAAATTAATTTTGATTGGGGCAAATGAACATTAATTTTTTTTTTTAATTTATAGTGAATTGTGTTTTTCTACCACAGAGATGTTTTGGAGAGAGGCGAGCTGGACCCTTGGGGTTGTTAGCGTCTTTGTGACGGTGGCACTGTCAGCCCAAGACGTACCGTCCGGCTCCAACTGCAGCACAGTCGGCGACGTGCCCATTTTCTCGTCCAAGACGGACACGCGGCAGGCCGAGAGGAATCAGAAGAAACACCTGGAGGCTCTGTTCGAGAGGTTAGCACCTGACTTTTTTGAGCCTCGCGCCACCTGTCCGTCACTTATTCAAATCTTTTCAGGTATGGCGAAAACGGGAGCATTTCCCTAGCGGGCCTAAAGCGCCTCCTGCGCAGCGTGGGCTTTGACCGCGACACGAACGTGACTGAGCAACACCACCATCACCATGAAGACGGAGAAGCCCAAGTGCCCTTCAAGACGGCAGAAGCGCGACAAAAGCGTAGCGAGGGCGAGGTGGCGATAAACAGCAAGCATCACGATCACAACCACGACGATCACGATCACAACCACGAGCACGATCACAACCACGATCACCACGACGATCACGATCACCACGACGATCACAACCACGAGCACGATCACGATCTCCACGGCGAGCACGATCACAATCACGATCACCACGACGATCACGATCACCATGACAACCACGACCATCCGAAAGTTGAGGTGCGTTTGCAAAATATTAGATGCCTCAAACAAGAGTGATTAAAAAAAAACGTAATTACCTCACTTTGGCTGCTTTTGACGTATATTGACGAAATAGTTCAGCTCTAAAAATGGATTTTGAAATGAATATTTACATCAAGTAATTTCATAATCAATTATTTCATTAAAATGAATTTTAATTGAATCCCATTTTTATACTTAATGTATTTTTTTAAAAACAACATTTGTCATTGCTGGGAGATCAGAATCGCACCCCCCCCCCCCCCCCCCCCCCCCCCCCCGCCCCCTGCCCCTTTTCTCCTATTCCATAGTTGTTGTTCTTTGATTGTAATGATTGTAACATTGCCTTTATTTTTCTATCTCCAGTGTGAGAATGCATCCAGCCTCCTGTGGTCTCACGGGATGACTCTGGAGAGCGGTGTCACCCTAGCTGACTTTGCCTATCTGTGCCCGGCGCTCTTGAACCAGATTGACTCGCGCGCCTGCACCTTTCACGGCAAGTTTCACTCTACCAGGGACATGATTCTTCACTTTCAAAGTTTTTTTTAAGTTTCCTGACAACTAGGGCTGCCATGATTTATCAAATAATTGAATATCAAGTCAATTGAATGCATTTTGCAGCCAATAGCCATTTTTTATGAAAATTACTGTACTAATACAGGAAATCCTCAGGTTAGGATGTCCTATTTTTTTACTTAGATCTTGAATTTAGCAGAGAAAACCGATTTTACTTGGAAATTCCAGTTACATAACCAAGCATAGGAACGGAACTCTTGTCTTAGATTCCACAACATATGCGTTGAGCATCGTGCACAAATGATACGGTTCTGTGTATCTCCTTCTTAGATCATCATAACCGCAGTCAAAATGAGGAGCAGAGCATGAGCAGCAGAAATATTGCAACAGGTGAGATCGCCTTGCAACTTTGCTGAAAGCGAGGAGAGCGCACTTAACATGTGACTATGGTGTATCCTTCAGCGTGGGTGGGCGGCTTCCTGTCCATTACGGTTATCAGCCTCCTGTCTCTCGTGGGCGTGGTGCTGATCCCGCTCATGAACAAAGTATTCTTCAAGTTCCTGCTCAGCTTCCTGGTGGCGCTGGCCGTGGGCACGCTCAGTGGGGACGCATTTTTGCACCTCATCCCACATGTAAGCATACTCGCCACTTTTTGTAAGCCCTTGGTTTGAATGGGCTACCATGTTAAAACAAATCAAACACCAATCCATGATGAACTAGTCACAATTAAATGACTGAATCTTGTCAAGTAGTTAATCCTTTATAAAAATTGCCACTATGAAAATTGTGCAAAATGTGCAATCTAAAAAAATATTTATTTAAAAAAATGTATTAAAAAAAGATCTTTTTGCCATCTTACACCCCCCCCCCCCTTCACATCCATCCTTATTTTGTTATGCTTTTATTCCTTCCCACTCAGTCTCAAGGAGGTCACCAGCACCCGCATTCAGACGACCGCATGCACCACGAACACGATGACGACCACTTGGATGGCGTTTGGAAGGGTCTGACGGCTCTGAGCGGCGTCTACTTCATGTTTCTCATCGAGCACTTCCTGACCCTGGGAAAAATGTACAAGGACAAGAAAAAGAGGGTAAGATGCTATCCTTGCCACACACTTCCCCATTAAATTACCATTCACCAGTGGTCGGAAATGTGGCCTGGGGGGGGGGGGGGGGGGGGGGGGGTCAAAGATAATTTTTACAATGTGTGGTTTGCTCTCTTATAGACACAGAAGAGCAAAGGAAAGCCAGAGAAGCCCCTCCCACCCCCAATGGACGAGGATGTGAAGGCATGTGACGGTGAGTCAAAAAAATGTCTTTTTTTTTTAAACTGTAACTTGAATTTGCCATTGGAAATGAGGGGAATGGATTTTTCCCTTATAACGCCTCTTTCCTTTTAGACGTGGAAACTAATGGCGGCGGCATGTTTCCCGAGCGCCCCAACGAGGACGGCGTGGCGGAGGAAGAGCAGGTGATGCTGAAGCTGTCGCCCATGACGACGGTAGCGGCGGCTCAGGGCTACACGGCGGAGGACTGCGAGAACAAATGTCACTCGCACTTTCACGACACGGTGGGCCAGGCAGACAGTCAGCACCACCACCACCACGACTACCACCACATCCTACACCACCACCACTCGCAGAACCACCACCCACATAGCCATACGCACTCGTACCCGAGCCACCACTTCCAGCATGCCGGTGTAGCCACTCTGGCCTGGATGGTCATCATGGGGGACGGTCTGCACAATTTCAGCGACGGCTTAGCCATTGGTGAGTTTTTGGAAGTCGATTTCTGAATTGGATTTTGAATATTAACATTTTTTTTCCCAGCATGGAAGTTTTAACGTTGATTTTTTTTTTCTCGACCTGAGAATTCATTCTAAAAAAATTGTTGCAAAACTTTATCCATTAAAACGAGTCAGTAACTAAAATTTGGTTGCAAAAAAATTGGTTTGAGAAAAAAATTAGTTGCCATATAATTATATAAAATTAAAGAAGTTTGATAAGAAATTTCTGTTACAAATCGGTTGCCAAAAAAAATCAGTCGCAACAAAATGGGTCTAAGAAAATTCAGTCTCAAAATAACTGTTGACCAAATCAGTTACAAAAATTCAACCGCAAAAAAATCTTTTGTGAAGAAAATCTGTTATGAAAAGTTGCAAAAAATTCCAGTCACAAGAAATTCTGTTTTCTTGATTGACAGGCGCCGCATTCAGCGAAGGTTTGTCCAGCGGCCTCAGCACATCAGTGGCTGTGTTTTGTCACGAGCTTCCTCACGAGTTGGGTGAGTTTAAATGACTAATTAGACGGCTATCATTGTCAAATTCTAAATGGTATGGGGAAAAAAAAACTTTAGAGTTTTTCAGGGTCCAATGAAGAAGGCTTATGGCATGGTCTATTTCAGGTGACTTTGCGGTGCTGTTGAAGGCCGGCATGACGGTACGGCAGGCTATCCTGTACAACATGCTATCGGCCACCACGGCCTACCTGGGCATGGTGACGGGCATCATCATCGGCCATTACGCCGAAAACATCGCCATGTGGATCTTCGCCCTGACAGCCGGCCTCTTCATGTACGTGGCGCTGGTGGACATGGTGAGTGGATGCCGCGCTCCCCTCGGCCCCTTCAAGTGCTTTTTATGTCACTAGCAGCTGCTTGCTTTCACAACACGGGAAGCGTATACTTTTAGATCTGTTGTCCTGACGTTGACATTCGCCTTCAGAGTGCTCTTCAGAATTTATTTTTTTAGATTACAGTGTTCCCCCGGTTATCGCGGTTAATGGGGACCGGCACAACCCGCGATAAGTGAATTTCTGCGAAGTAGGGATTCCCCTTCAAAAATGCTTAATTTGAATTTAATTCAAAAAATATACATTTTTTCAATATTTTATTTTAAATTTTGATTTTTTTTTTCATTTTGTGGGCAGGTCGTAATAGGCAAGTGTTCTGATCTTGTGCGCCCCCTGTTGTCACGCCATGTGTTGCTTAGGTCCCAGAGATGCTCCACAATGACGCGGGCGAGCACGGATTCAGCCACTGCGGCTACTTCCTATTGCAGAACGCAGGAATCCTGCTGGGCTTCGGCATCATGCTCGTCATTGCCATCCTTGAGCACACCGTTCGCTTCGACCTCGATTTCTGAGGACTATGTCGCAGCCACACTCCCCTTTATTTTCCATTTCTTTCTAGTTCTCTTCCGTGACAGCTCAGCTCAACTCTAGAACCTCTCACGAGCTACGCCCACCAGACGGGGCGGATTGCGTATGACTTTCTACTTCTGGCGGAAAGCGGTCCACGTCTGATAAAAAGGTCACTTGAAGGTCAAACTGTCACATTTGAACATAGTTTTTCTTTTTTCTTTTGTTGTTGCTTGTTTAATTGTTAATTTAAACTCCACCAAGGTGTCACACTGAATTTTTGTAGCTGCTTCTCAAAGTAAGACATTCCAGTTAATCATTTAAGACCATTCAACCTCAGTGTCATTGTTATTTTATAACAGTGGTGCCTTGAGGTAAGAGTGAGACGACAGCAATCGTATTTCAGCGCCATTGACGCTGAAGTCTATCGCCGTCAATGGCCGCCAATTTATTCATTTATGAAAAACAATCAAAGCTGTTTTAGAATTGTTAATTAGAATGTTTGTGTTTTGTAGGAAAATGTTATCTTTATCATTTATTATTAGGTCATTTTTACTAATATGTTTACTTTCTAATTTATTCATTCATTTTCCGAACTGATTATCCCTACAAGGGTCGTGGGGGTGCTGGAGCGTGTCCTAGCTAACTCCGGCCATCAGGTAGGGGATGTGGAGATGGACAAACAATCATAGCAAGGATCGATTTAAGGTGCTCACACAGACCACTGCATGTTTTGGGGATGTGGGAGGAAACCGGAGTACCCGGGGAAAACCCACGCAAGCCATGCAAACATTACACAGTGAGGACCGACTCTGGGATCAAACCCTCGGCCCCAGAACCGTGAGGCCAACACGCTAATTTAATTTATTACTAGCTAATTACAATCTTTTGTGCATATACAGTTTTGCAATTTTAGGTCTGTTTCTTTTCCTTTTGGGTACAATAATTATTCCCGTCACGTTCATTTGGTTTCTCTTCCTGAAAAAGACAAAATTCCATCCACAATATTTAAATGTAATTTCAGCACATTACGTAATCGTGCCAAAATGAATGTATAGTCAATGTAAGAACTGTTCATTTTTTAAGGCAATTCTGATTCGTTAATTGCTGTCAAAGGCACCACTGTATATTAATTATAATTCAATTACTAGACCGCTTTTCCTAGTCAGTCGTAGGGTGCTAGAGCTTAATCCAGCTGACTCACAATCTCACCGCCTCTGAGTGTGAATCAAACCCACTCAGGTGAAAGAACCCCTTGCACCAAAATCAAGTCATGGAAAATAAAATGATGTATTTAGCAGTTTTTTTTAATGTTCAGAAGATGAATCAATGTTGGAGTAAAATGTGTCATTCTGGAGATAAGTTGCTAAAATTAATAGAACATGTTCTCTGTTTAGGTCAAGTAAGTAATGTCAAATTTATGAGTTTTTACTTGAAATCTGTTCACTGTCTTCTGACTTTGTGGAAAGTTTTTGTTGTCCACAGGTGTGTTTGTTTGTTAGTTTTTTGAAACGGAGTGACCTGCTGACATTCCTCAACAAAAATAAAGTGTTTCATCTCCACCGGAAAGAATAGCTTCTCTTGCTCAGTGCCCTTGAAGGATTTTTGAATATTATGGAGACCACTAGTCTGGAACTTCAAGCTTGGAAGTTCTGGGTCTAAATCTCCTTTTTGGTCCACCTGAACCCGAAAACAAACACGGAGTAGGTTCCGCTAATGTTTGAACGACTGAGGCATGGTTGACCACTTGAAAAGCACTACTTCAGAATATCCTTGAGATTCTGGAACTAGTATGGAAATCTTCTTAGTCCACTTCTGTCTTATGACTTTGTACAAAGACACTTTGTAGCAGACTCATGAAGAGAGGAGAAACAAAGCCATGGAGGTCTTAAGGTATCTTCCACTGGGATTCTTTCAACATCAGCCATGACCATGGCCGGGCAAGCTAGGTCGGACATGGTCCTTGGGGACCACCAGGGCCTCCACACAAACCTCCTCTGGCAGCTCTACGGCTACGTTGCTTGCCGACCAGTTGAACTGGGAAAGAACATGTGGCGCCAGCTTGATGGTGAAGCAGTGCCAGTACTTGTGCTGGTGGCACTGGATGGTATACCACACCACGCCGAAGACCACGCAGAATGTGAAGAGGGTCAGCAACGCTATGGTCGCACTCGTCTTCCAGACCTCTTTTGGACCTGTGTGATAAGTATTTTTTTTTTATAATGAATAAAGTACATGATTTATAATTCGCTGGCTAATGGCTAATTAAGTAACTAAGATACTTTATAACTAAACTGTTTAAAAGCTATTGGCGATGATGCTCATCTTATCCTTTTGTCTCTCTTTAGCGTCCAATCCATTGGAAGCGGAAGGATGGCTTCCAACGGTTTGGGTTTGTCGTGTCATCTCAAGTTCGTACCTGGTATGCGCACACATTCTGCTGAGGTACGCTGGCTTTGCATTTGCTTTCCCAGCAATTGTAGATGAGCACGGACGCAGTACTCGGCTCTCTCCTGCAGGTTGGCCACGCGGAGTAGGTTCTCCTTAGCTGGGACAGTGAACACCTGAGCCTGCTAGACCACCACGCGTCAATGCCGCCGCAAGCGGCCGCCCAAGGCATGCTGACTCACCTTCTCCTGGGCCTCGCCACTCTTCAGCACCTCCACCTGGACCAGGGCAGTGTGCGGGGGCCGTTCCAGGGACACAAGCAGGGTGCCGCCCACCGCTGACACCTTCATCTGGGGAACCGTCAAAATGGCTGGACACAACAACAAGTTTGGGTCAGTTCCTTTTGATTTTAAGGGTTTTGGTATTTGAGCACTTGCAGGTTTAGTGAGTGGCACATAAAAGTTCAAAATAATTCTGTCAAAAACAGTTACAGTTAAAAACCTTTCTAAAATGCAACAACTAAAATGAAATGATTCAAAGTCCAAATGGACAAAAATACTAACAATTTCAAAAACCCAGAAGACAGAAAAAATTGGAACACCTCCTTGGCCAAATATTTCAATAATGCTCTAAAAGTCAAACCACTCCAGTCTATGCAGGGGAAAAAAGAAAAACCTTAAAACCAAATTATTTAAAAATGAAAAAAAAAACTGCTCTAAAAGACCCCAACAGTCAGGTAACTCGAATTTGAATGCCGCAAAAGTCTAACATTATATTTTTGTCAGGCAATCCAACATGAAATTTCTTCATATTCCCATCATTGAAAAGTAAAGCGGAAGCATTCAATGCTTTAAGATTATACAACACATTCAAAGTAAAATATTGACAGGCAAGTTGAAGAAAACAATGGAGCTATTTGGAAGATACCACGTGTTCTACTTACTGTCCCTCCTGTTGAATGACGGTTTCAGTTGCTGCCACGCCACCGTTTTATTGCCACAGTGGATTTGCACACGGATGTTGTAGTCTGAGTCGGAGCCCAATTCCAAGGACAGGTCGCAGTGAGTGCGCTCGATTTTCTGACACCCTTGAGAATTCAGCCATTTGCCATCCCAAACTATCAGCTCAAACTCTCTGAAAACCAAGGCCAACAAAATATGAACAATTGCAACAAGGAAAACATAACTGAGTCAATCATCTCAAATCTCAAAAGTCAAACACCGGGCACGCAATGTGCCAAAAGTTCATTTTTTCAAATATCAAAGGCAACTTTCGTCATACAACCGCAATAACAAAAGTGGGTGCGTCAAGCTGGCATGATGTTTAACAATGATGTTAATTGTCATGACTTGCGCTGTCAACTCTGGTGGAATGTTGCCTGTTGAACAACAAGTGTTTTTTTTCTATTTTTGCCATTCCATTAATGTTCCGACAACCCTTTGCCATTGACGTTAAGGAAAGATTTGGCGCAAAATGAGACATTAGAAACTTGTTTTCGATTTCTGTACTTTTGCCTGTGATGAACCGCTGCCCCTACCAATATGGCCGCCACACTGGCCATCACTTAAATGACCGACTTGGCTCTTCCTGATCTACATATGGTACATGAATTGCAAGTACAATATGTAGTATTTTCCTTTCAGTGTGTGCTGTACTTACCCTTGGTACTGCACCGAGTAGAGTAATGGCGTGTCGCATTGCACCCGCGGGGGGCGCCATCTCAAGATGTGCTTCAGGTTGACGGAATCCATGGTGATGTGACCCGGCAGTGGAGCATGTGTTATCTCTGAACCAGAAAAACGGCATTTTTGACGTCTCATTTCACGTAAAGAGATAAAAATTGTTCTCCACAGTGGTCCAAATTGCAGCCCAGAAACCATATTTGGCCCACTACGTTATTTGCTAAAGGATCAAAAACGCTGTCATAAAGTTGGTTGTTTTTCAAACCAGCCCCACCGATCTTGCCCATGGGCCTCAGCTTTGACACCAGTAGTCTCTGGAAAACCATACGGATTTGCATAGATGGCTACTTACCTCTCGCTAGGAGAGCTCGCACGAGCAGCACCATCCAAAAAGTCGTGTACATTTTGTAAGATGTCGGTGCCGCAAGTCTGCCGAATCATCTGCTTATCTTAAAGCTGGTTACGCTCAACTTAACCGGTCCAACTGGTCGCCACTGCCCCGAGGCACCCAACCTCCAAGCGCTTTAATTGATGGCACGCTTTGGCGCCGGTCCAGTTGCGCTCGTACCCTGAGGCGCTGCTGTTTTTTCATTGGATCTTGAGCCACAGATGTAGATTAGCTTCTCGTGGCTATGCTAAAATATTTATTGTTTTTTATGTAGATGTACACGCTCACATTAGCCTACTTAGTGGCAATTTACAGTGTTCAACCAGCCTACCATCCCTGTTTTGGGGATTTGGGGGTAATCCAGTGCACCCGTAGAAAACCCACACAGTGAGAACCCACCTGGGATTGAACCCTGGATCTTAGTATTTTAGAAAGTGCCACCAGAATGTCCCAAATTGGATAGGTAGTGACCCCAAATCAACAGGAAATGACCCGTAAAGGTAACAATCGCTAAGCCAAACCAGTTGAGTTGGTTTCTATGCGTGGTGGGACTGAACTTTGACCTTTGCTTCTACATTTCAAACATTGACTCTGGCTGGCTGTAAAAGCATAAAACGCAAAGACGAAAGAGGAAATTGAGTGGGTGTCCTTATACGGTCATCCGCACGCCGGTGATGACCAATCCCAGAGTGGCAGTAATGACCTCATCAACATCCGCTTGCCTTTTCAATGTTTGTACTTCTGCTTACCTGAGTAAGATTCTTCCCTTTTATATTATTGTTTTGATCATTTGAAAAGCAAAACAAGATCATGACATGACAACAAAAGTTCTCAAATGCTTTTCAGCTAAATGATGTAAATCTGCCAAATTTTTATGAAAATGTCACCATACATTTTTCAAAGGATATTCGGTTCCCACAAAGTACTTGGTGGCCAGTATTTTTGTCCCAAAATCATTGTCGAATTGCCCCCAAAAAAGTGACCCAAAGTAACCTGGAAAATCCCCTAACATCAAGAGGAAGTGAGTCATAATAATAATAATGATACTTTTCAATTTCTTTAAAATAGGAGAAATAGCTGTTAATGTTCATCTTTAGTGCCATTGACATGCTTTATGTCCAATTGATTTTGAACAAATGCCCTCAAAAAGTCATCTAAAACCAAAAAATTGACCTGTAAGTGCCTACAACCCAACATGAAATGATCTAAAATCTGTGAGAAATCCAAAATATTCAGGAAATGACACTAGAATGCCCTAAAATGAACAAGACAAAATTAACCCATTGTTTGTGTGTATATATGTTAAGATTCTCTCGCTACGTTTGTCCAAATTGTGCAATGTAGAAAGTTGAAACTTTTTATGGTAGCCAGGAACAGCTGTCAGATCTTAATAGACAAGTCGTTGAATTTCTTCATCTTCTCTAAGTATTCAACCCATCACCTGAAGTGACCCGAAAATGCCTCAAAATTTGAAGAAAATCACTAAAAAAATCAACATAAAGTAAGCCCACGCCATTCCTTATCTAGATTCACATTATTATTGTCTTCTCATCAGGTGCTCCCATTGGGTTGGAGTTGGTGCTCTGAGGGCGCGGCGTTTTGGCGCCAATCAGGGCGGGACTTTATGGCCCATGGACCGTCAGGGGCCAAAGTCTACAGTCATCATTCGACGGATCGCCGGCATCGGCGACAGACTTGTATTCTGTTCTTTGCGGCGGATTGTATTTTGGCGGGATGTCGACGTCGGTGGAGGCCACGGGCTTCGTTATGTGCGTGATCAGCTGGCTGCTGACAGGCGCCGCGCTGGCCAACGACTACTGGAAGATCTCCACCGTGTCGGGCAGTGTCATCATCTCGCAACGGCAGTTTGAGAACTTGTGGCACTCTTGTGCCGAGAACAGCGCCGGCATCGCCGAGTGTCGCGACTTTGAGTCGCTACTCTCGCTGCCAGGTGAGCCACCGCCTCTACTTGCCCTTACTCTTCATTTTTTATGTGTATCTGCCATTTTTTTTTTACCTATAGCCGCCATTTTTACAGTTCCCTGGGCGGTATTCTCTCGGACCGTTGCTCATTAAGATCATAAAAACGTTAATCATTAACTGACCTAGATAACTAACGGCACCCTGCTAATCTTTTTTGATCAGGCATGATCAAAATTCGCCATTGGAAATGTTAACTTTAGTTAACTTGATAAACTATGTTAGACGGTGAACATTTAAAATGAAGAGAAAACAGGATAGAAAAAACGTAAGATTTGGAAAAAATATCGGAAAGAAAGTATCAATGCTGATTTTGTTTGATGATGCTCATTTTTGTTGGTTGCGTTCAGGTCACGTTCAGGCGTGCCGGGCTCTGATGATCGTGTCTCTGCTCCTGGGATTGGGCTGCATGATCGTTTCCCTGCTGGGCCTCAAGTGCATCAAGATCGGCTCCGCTGGCGACACCTCCAAGGCCAAGTTGGCTGTCACCGGAGGCATCCTCAGCATCCTGGCTGGTCAGTCCTTATGTGCATTCCATCTTTATTGCCAAAGGAATATAGTGTGTCTTCAGGGTTTACCAGTCTACTTCCCATTGTTGGCTGGGATAGGCTCTAGCACCCCCACGACCCTCATGTGGATAAGCGACTCATTGTTTTCCCAATGAAATTGATAATTTAATTTTCTTATTGTTAATTTTTTTTGTGAATTTGTCAATCAGTGCAAATTCTCGATTCTGACAGTTTTTTTCTTCAAAATAAAACAACAGGTAAAGCCAGGAATAGGCAGTTATTCCCTTTTTTAGAAAGTAATTGAATGGAAAAAAAATGATATTAAATGAATCACAGAATATATTTGTTTATCCTATTCCATGTAAAAAAAAGATTTTATTCATATATTTGGAAATCATTTTTTTTATACACAGAAGAAAAGACCAAAACAATTATACAATTTTTTTAAAAAAGAATATTAATGATAAATCATGATGTTTTTTTCACAGGTTTTTGCTGCATGGTAGCGGCATCGTGGTACGCCAGCATGGTGGTGGAGGACTTCTACAACCCTCTCTACGTCGGCGTCAAGTCAGTTGCACGCCTCCTATCGCACACCTAGACTGTATTTTTTTGTCTTTTTGAGTATGACATCCTTGTGATCAGATTCGAAATGGGCGTCGGCCTCTACTTGGCTTGGGGGGCCGCATGTCTGGCCATACTGGGGGGAGGCATGCTCTGCTCTGCCTGCAAGAGGACGTCAAGCAAAAAAAGGTATACTTGGCACGATAACTCATTTATTAGTATACTATCATCCTATAGTCTACTCTACTCTACTATTATCCTATAGTCTACTCTACTCCACTTTTATATTATACTCTACCCCACCATTATACTATACTCTACTCCACTATTATACTCTACTGTACTATTATATGATACTATACTCCACTCTATTACTATACTATGCTCTACTATTGTACTATACTCTACTACTATACTATACTATTGTAATATACTTACTATTATACTATACTTACTATTATACTATACTGACTATTATACTATACTTACTATTTTACAATACTTACTATTATACTATATTATATTATTATACTATACAATACTATTATACTATACTATTATACTATACAATACTACTATGCTATACTAGTATGCTATCTACTATAGATTGGCTTTTAACTACTTTTCTACTACATTTTATATATTTATTTGCTCCGTTGGACTTCCAGTTGAAATGTTTTTTTTTTTTTTTTCACAGTTATCATGGCAGCGGCCCACGCAAAGTGTACAGAGCGACCCCAGCATCGGACGCGGACACGGCCAGAGCTTACGTGTGAACGACACGCCACAACTGAAATTTCTCCTCTTTTTTTGGGTGATCACGATAGTATTTGTATGATGAATAATACATGAGCTTGTTTGTCTTTTCATTGCGTTGCATTTCTCCGGACACATTAATCTATCTGTAAATCTTTTTTTTTTTTTTTTTTTAAAGGAATGGCATTAAAAAAAACACAACTTTGTCACGTATGTGTGTAATCTGTTGTGAGTCACCACGTCTTGTAATCCAGGTAAAGCGCGCTGAGATGCTGACCGGCACAAACCCGGATTAGGTTGTCACTGATGGAAAACTTCGCTCAGAGACGTACGTCCTTCATCCATTGTCATCCCTCGACTGATCAGTTAAGGATAATTTAAAAAAAAAATCAAACTATAAACTATGCATATACCACATCTTCTTGTCTAATATTACATAGACTAACCACCTGACACAAAACTGAAAAAAATATGGGAAACATCCCACAATAACACATTACACATATGCACACTCACAAAAAAATGTAAACAGAGACTCATGCACTGTACAATAATAATAACAATAATAATGATAACATGTCTTTTGGTTGTAAACAAGTACAGGAGCCCGGATTTGCCATTAAATACATACATGATGCCAATGGTAGTAATAGACCAATAAGCCATTTGAAGTAGGAGGGTGGCAGAGACTGATTTAGTTCACTGCCATTCTCCTACTTCAAATGGTTTGGATGTCTATCGCTGATGAAGTCAGTGAAAACTTTTTAGTAACCACGTGATTGGACACACAAAATGCTAGACTAATCTGATGATGGCTGCTGACGTGGTCGGAACGCTTCAATCCTCTCAATGGTTCATTAACGGGAGGTTGCTGTAGGTGTCGCCAACACGGGCGCACTCACTGTGGCCATGTTTTCATTGGCTGTTGGGAGGGGGGAAGCCCGTGGCCTTCACATATAGAGGTGTTGAGTACGTGCGTAGCGCCTCATCATTTTCATCGTCTTCATCTTCAACGTCCTCGTCTTCATCCGGGTGAGTCGGTGTCATCGCAACATTGTCACAGCGTCCACGGAGCCTACATTGACTGCTTTCCTTTTGTCTTCCAGGTAGAGTCATGAGCCCCAAGAATGTGGTCTTCAAGAAGATCTGCAAGGACAAATCGGTCAGGTCACGCCAACCGGATCTCGGGAAATGAATGGATGACAAAAGGATGGGTGCATGGATGAATGATTGATTGATAGATGGATTGAGTGATGGTTGGATGAATGGTAGTTGGGCAGAAGGTAAAAATTAATGAATGAATGACTTCATGTATAGCAAGGCTTTTACTTATTAAAAAAAGACCATGTATAGTAAGGCTTTATTACTAAGACTTTTCCCCCCTTCAAAATAGGCCTTCAATTTACGGCTTTTTTGCTTAAGATAAAATGATCATGTATTGTAAGGCTTTTTTGTAAGCCACTTTTTACTAAAAAATGAAATGCATACAAGACCATGAGTAGTGAGGATTTTTTCTTTTATAAAATGACCATGTATAGTAAGGCCTTTTTGCTTAAAATAAGACAATGTAAAGTAACCCATTTGTGAATGTTGGCTCAAATGTTCTCAAACCCGCGAGTTCACAACTCAACTGTCTCATGTCCAGGTGGGCGTGTACATGGGGAGGCGGGACTTTGTGGACCGCGTGGACTCGGTGGATCCAGTAGGTGAGGCCTCGCAGACGGCGAGCCAGCCAGCCGCCACCCCAAGCGATGACGCTCGTGTCCCCCTTAATCCTCCCTAGATGGCGTCATCGTGATCGACCGCGATGCCCTCCAAGGGAGGAAAGGTGAGTCTTGGCGGGGTTTTCGGCGAGCTCTCAGATGGCCACATGACCACGCTGTCCCTCCCCCTCTAGTGTTCGTGACGCTGTCATGCACCTTCCGCTACGGCCGCGACGACATGGACGTGATGGGCATCGCCTTTCGCCGGGAACTCTATCTGTCCACCCGCCAGGTGTACCCTCCCCTGCAAGACCGGGAGCAGGGCGTCCACACCCGCATGCAAGCCAAGCTGCTGCGCAAGCTGGGTGACGACGCGCACCCCTTCTTTTTTGAGGTGCTCACCAAACACTGACCACAGCACTGTCCATGTATAATATTTTTTTCTTCACATTTCCGTATTTCTATGTGGCAGTTCCCTGACAACTTGCCCTGTTCGGTCGCCATGCAACCGGCGACCCACGACGAAGGCAAGGTAACGTCCACCTGTCACTGTGTCTGTTAGCATCCCACAATCCCTTGCATTTGCCCCGCTCAGCAATGCGCGGTGGAGTTTGAGGTGAAAGCATTCAGCGCCGAAGCTCAGGACGCCAAAGTCCACAAACGGTAAAAAGGCCGAACGTCTTGGGACCGCCTGGAGGCCCCGTGGCCACATATTGGTTTCACCCTCCAGGAGCTCAGTCAAGCTGATGATCCGGAAGGTACAGTACGCTCCCGAGAGCCAAGAGGGGGCAGCGCCCCGGTCGATGGAAATCTCGCGGGATTTCGCCATCTCTGACCAGCCGCTGCACGTGACGGCTCGGCTGGATAAAGAGGTGTGTGCGTGGAAATGTGATGGAGGCGTGGCCACCTTTGACCTCTTGCCCACGTTTGCAGATCTTTTACCACGGAGAAACCATGAGGCTGCACCTCGAGGTGGTCAACAACTCCAGCAGGAATGTCAAAAACGTGATCATCTCCGGTACGTTGCCGTCCTCTTTTCTACTTGACGCTTTGGCCACCATTGACTGGGATGGCTAGCATTTGAATGAATAGTCATTGAATGTCAATAAGTTACTACATTTTAATATGTGAAGAGTTTGGCACCCTTGAATTGAGAAGACACAAAACGAGGTCGCGGGTTTGACTCTAGCGTTGTCTTCCTCAGTGGATCAGGTGTCCACGGTGGTTCTGTACTCCAACGACAGCTACGTCAAGTGCGTCGCCATCGAAGAAGGGTGAGTGGTGGCCCGACTCAGACCCGCCAAATGCCAAAGACCTGACTCTTGTCCCCCCACACCCCCTCAGGGACACGGTGCCCGCGGGGACCACGCTCCGCCGAGACGTACTCCTGCTCCCTCTGTTGGCCAACAATAGAGAGCGACGGGGCATCGCCCTGGACGGGAAGCTCAAGCACGAGGACACCAACTTGGCCTCGTCCAGCGTGTAAGACGTCTTCGGCGGAGGCGGACCAAGCCATCAGACGCCGACGTTAACCATTGGTTTTGGTTGCAGCGTCAAGCCGGGCGTCCTGAAGGAGGTTCTCGGTATTTTGGTGTCCTACAGGGTGATGCTCAAACTTATCATTGCAGGGTTGGTAGCTCACACACAAAAATGACGTCCACTGCCATCAAATAATTCATTTTTATAAAACAAGAAAGGATGCCTGTCTAAATTGGGGGCCTGTTTTTTCTCTTTCTTTTTTAACTTGCTGCCAACGCTTGCAGAGTATTGAGTTCAAGGTGAGTGACACACTTAAAAAAACACTTCATCTTTACACCTTTTTTTTCCAAATTTTTGTTTTTAGTTTTACACCAAAACATTAAGTGAATATTGCTTAATCCGGTCTAAGCATATGTTTATGATAATATATTGATCAGTTGTTTGTGTGGCAGTGAGGTCTCCCTGGAGCTTCCCTTCAAACTGATGCACCCCAAACCTGACACAGTCAAGGAAAGGTAACTAGTTTATTATCAATATTAGCTTCTTTGTTGCTCTGTCTAACGTGCTTTTGTGCGTCCAGCGAAATGGAGGAGGAGTTGGTCTTCCAGGAGTTTAAGCGATCATACCTTCGAGGAATGATCGCTGACGACGATGAGGAGGAAGGAAATGTGTCGGGGGGCGATGACATGGCGCCCAAAGAAAAATAAGCCACGCTAGTTGATTAAAAACACCGGATCTTATAGGCGGGATGATGGATAGATGTCCAATTTTTGGACATTTAGTGCCGTCAATGGCAATCAACAAGTAGTCTTGTCCCGTCAATGGTAGCCAATGTGTTAGATGTTAACATTAGCACATTAACGGTTGCAGTTCTTGGCTTAATATTTGATAAGATCAAGAGGCCAATAAAGGACTTAAACACATTGCAGTGTTAGGCTGACTTCTTTCAGTTCAGTGATGACATCATCTTTGGGATTTATCTATAAAACAGTCTGAGCTTGAAAGCTTATCCCAAACTAACCGCTCACTTTTCTAACTTTTTAAAATTATTTGTATGGTTAGTTTTCTTTAAAATCCTAAATTGTGCACCATCTCTTCCCAACCCACTTGCATGCTGAGTAATTGTTTAGCGCCTCACAGTGGTCAGGAGCGGCTCATTTGCCCCTCCTGGCTTGACGTCATTTCATAGCACCTGTAGACAATCATTGATTACTTCCTGATGTGGGTAATTATGTGCGACGGAAGTGATAGTCACTATCAGATTGACTGAATATGTCCATGACGTAATTTCCTGCGCGACAGACCAATATCACACAGCATGCATCGCCACAAGGTATTATTCCCTATGCTTCGGTTCTGTTATGTTTAAGATATTCAAGCCTTTGTTATTCTCTAAACCTTGTTTCAGTCATTATAACCATCATGAGAACAGTCCGTCTCAATCTATCCAGCGTCCCCGTGAATGGCGTTAATTTCCCCCGGTCGTGCCACGATGACGCGGCGCGACCGTAACACGGGGGAGGACCTGGGGTTAAATCCATCTCGAAATACGTGGTTAGCATGTTCTCGCGAGACCTGTGTGGGGGTTTTCTCTGTGAGCGTGAATGGTAGTTTTGGCTGGCACCCGCCTCTGGCACAAAGTCAGCTGGGATAGGCTCCAGCACTCCCTGCGAACATGGGTCGCCGATAAATATTTGGTAGAAAATTATTATTATTTGTAATAATTCTCCTCAGTCATTTTCTAGAGTGTGTGAGAAATTCGGTGTATTAAATAGGAGGGTATATTAAATCATTTAATAATATGTATGTATTTATTTTTGGTAATGACCATGTATAGTAAGGCTTTTTATTCTTACAAAAAACACAGTATAGTAAGGCTTTTTTCTTTTAAAAAAATGACCATGTATAGTAAGGCTTTCTGGTAAAAAATGACATAGTATATTAAGGCTTTTATTCTTAAAAAAACGACCATGTATAGTAAGGCTTTTTGGTTTAAAAAAAATGACATAGTATAGTAAGGCTTTTATTCTTAAAAAACACAGTATAGTAAAGCTATTTTCTTTAAAAAATGACATGGTTTAGCAAGTTAGTATAGTAAGTTCGTAGAAAATGACATTGTATATATATATATAGTAAGGCTATTTTTCTTAAAAATGACAGTATAGTAAGGCTTTTATTTTTCTTGAAAAACGACATAGTATAGTAAGGCTTTTTAAAATTACAAAACGACATAGTATAGTAAGGCTTTTTTTTGTAAAAACTACATAGTATAGTATGGCTTTTATTCTTTAAAAAACGACAGCATATATAGTAAGGCTTTTTTTTGTAAAAAAAATGACAATATATGACAAGGCTTTATTTATAAAAAAAAAACGTAGTATAGTAAGGCTTTTTTCATTTAAAAAATGACCATTTATAGTAAGGCTTTTTTATGGTCTCTATGACAGGATGGAGTAAGTTTGGGACCAGCTTGCGGATGAAGCGCCACCCCGACCGGTCGCCTTTGTATTGGCCTGGTATGTGATGTCTCGCCTTGTTGCAGCGATCATAGTGTGTGCGCGCATAGTTTTCAAAAAACATTTTCGAATGAAAATGTGTTTTTCTTATAAATCAAAGTCAAGGTCAAATAATAGAACAAGAGATACTTTGCTGTCAACTTTTATTTTTACTTTTTCAGATTAGTGACAATGGAAAAAAATGGATGATTTGTGGGATGGACAGTCTTCCAACGAAAAGGTTTCCCAAACTGTGGAGGGCGAGGACACCTGAAGACAAAAAAAAGTAAGTTGAAAAGAGACATTCATAGTACTGTGCAGAAAATACTATACTGTGTTTTTTTTTTTACGAAAAAAAAAAAGCCTTTCAAAACTATGACGTTTTTTTACGGGGAAAAAAAGCCTTACCTTACTAATAGTTGTAACAGATAAAACAATAAATACTACCACCTCTGTGGACCTGGGTTCAAGTCCTGATTTTGTTCTGCCTTGTAAGCTTACCTAACTTTTCCTACTTGAAAGTACAATAAAGTACTACTGCTTACTCTCACATGCTGGTGGCCCAGTGAATAAGTTATCAGTCTCCCACCTCAAAGGTCCTGGGTTCAAATCCCAGTGCATGCAAATGTTTTCCCAATATTATTCAGGTAAATGAAAGAGATAAAAGTATAAGTACTGTTACCTTCTTGTACAGGTTGGTGGCCTAGTGGATAAGTCATCAGTCTCCCACCTCTGTGGTCCTGGGTTCAAATCCTAGTGCCTGCAAAGATTTTTCCAATATTATTCAGGTAAGTGAAAGAGTCAAAAGTATAAGTACTACTGCTTTCTCTCACTGTGTGGTGGCCCAGTGGATAAGTCATCAGTCTCCCACATCTGAGGCCCTGGATTCAAATCCAAGTCCCTGCAAAGATTTTCCCAATATTATTTAGGCAAATGAAAGAGTCAAAAGTATAAGTACTACTGCTTTCTCTCACAGGGTGGTGGCCCAGTGGCTAAGTCATCAGTCTCCCACATCTGTGGTCCTGGGTTCAATTCCCAGTGCAGGCAAAGATTTTCCCACAATTGTTCAGGTAAAAGAATAAGTACAATTGCCTAAGTGTTTAACTGAATAAGTGTTTAAGTGTATAAGTATTCAGTGGTGTATGAAGCATTTTAACAAAAAAATGACTAAGTGTTTCACCCCATTTCCTTGGATAAAAGTATAAGTACTACTTCCTTCTCCCACAGGTCGGTAGCCCAGTGGCTAAGTCATCAGTCTGCCACCGGTGTGGTCCTGGGTTCAATTCCCAGTGCCGGCAAAGATTTTCTAAATATTCAGTTAAAAGAATATGTTAAAATGTCTAAGTGTTTAAGTGTATAAGTATAAGTATTCAGTGGTGAATGAAGCATTTTAACAAAAAAATGACTAAGTGTTTCACCCCATTTCCTTGGATAAAACGTTTCAACACCTATGTATAAGTGGGGCACGAGTTGGTGTAGTGGGTTGCACACTCGCCTTTGCACCGAGAGAACGTGAGTTCGCTTCCCGGTGTCGGCGGTTCACTGACCAAGCAAGCGGTCGAGGGTCGGCCGAAGGCCGACCCGAGAACGCCTTTCGCACGGACAGGTCCTTCAACTGTCTTCCGAACTGCCGAAGGCAGTTCGGAATATAACCTTTTGCTGAAAAGTATGACTAAGTGTTTGATATAAATTAAAAAGATTTTTCTTTTTTTTTTTTCCCCCTTCTTCTTATTCCATTGACCAATTCTTCTTTCCAGTTATTTTCAGCCAAACGACGGCAGCGGGAATCGAACCCAGGTCTCCCAGACGGGAGTCCAGTGATCTAACCTCTGCGCCAACCAAGTGACTACACTTTTCTTTGTAATCATTTCAGTGTCTTTCCAAGAAGTCCACAGAAACAACTAAGTGAAAAAGTGTCTCGACCGGGAATCGAACCCAGGTCTCCCACACGGGAGTCCAGTGATCTAACCTCTGCGCCAGCCAAGTGACTACACTTTTCTTTGTAATCATTTCAGTGTCTTTCCAAGAAGTCCACAGAAACAACTAAGTGGAAAAAGTGTCTCGACTGGGAATTGAACCCAGGTCTCCCACACGGGAGTCCAGTGATCTAACCACTGCGCCAACCAAGTGACTACACTTTTCCTTGTAATCATTTGAGTTTCCTGAGAAGTCCACAGAAACAACTAAGCGGAAAAAGTGTGACAACTGGGAATTGAACCCAGGTCTCCCAGACAGGAGTCCAGTGAACTAACCTCTGCGCCACCAAGTGCTCTACACTTTTCATGGTCATCATTTGAAGATCTTGCCTGCAAATACGTAAACAGAAACAACTAAGTGAAAACCGGGATTTGAACCCAGGCCACCCAGACGAGAGACAAGAGAGTTAACCACTACGCCACCAAGTGACCACACTTATCTTGGTCATCATTTGAAGGTGTTGACTACAAGTACACAGAAACAACTAAGGGGAAATGTTTCCCGACTTACTATACTATGTTGTGTTTTAATTCAAATGCCTTACTATACTCTGTCGTTTTTTATGAAAAAAAGCATTACTATACTATGTTGTTTTTTTTGAGAAAAAAAGCCTTACTATACTGTGTTGTTCTTTTTTAAGAAAAAAAGCCTTACTATACTATGTCATTTTTTAATAAAAAAACCTGACTATACTGTGTCGTTTTTTAAGAAAAAAGCCGCCACACAGGACGGTCAGAGCCTACCTGGGATGGAACCTGGATCTCCGAACTGCGAGGTGGACATGCTGACCACTTGTTCACCATGTTGTTGACCTGTTTTAACAGGGTAAAAAAAAGACAGTTATGACATATTGTTTTCAACAAATAAAAGGCTTACCATACATAGTTTATCTACGTTTGTTTTGTTTAGTGATTAAAAAGCCTTTACGAAAAAGTCTTACTCGTCGTTTTTTAGGGAAAAAAGCCTTACTATACTATGTCGTTTTTTGAGAAAAAAAGGCCTTACTATACTATGTCGTTTTTAAGAAAAAAAAGGCCTTACTATACTATGTCGTTTTTTTGAGAAGAAAAGCCTTACTATACTATGTCGTTTTTTTAAAGAAAAAAAAGCCTTACTATACTATGTCGTTTTTTTAAGAAAAAAAGGCCTTACTATACTATGTCGTTTTTTGAGAAAAAAAGCCTTACTATACTATGTCGTTTTTTGAGAAAAAAAAGCCTTACTATACTATGTCGTTTTTTAAGAAAAAAAGCCTTATTATACTATGTCGTTTTTTGAGAAAAAAAGCCTTACTATACTATGTCGTTTTTTTTTTTTAAAAAGCCTTACTATACTGTCGTTTTTTGAGAAAAAAAAGCCTTACTATACTATGTCGTTTTTTTTTTTAAAAAAAGGCTTACTATACTATGTCGTTTTTTTAAGAACAAAAAGCCTTACTATACTATGTCGTTTTTTAAAGAAAAAAAGGCCTTACTATACTATGTCGTTTTTTAAAGAAAAAAAGCCTTACTATACTATGTCGTTTTTTTTGAGAAAAAAAGCCTTACTATATACTATGTCGTTTTTTTAAGAAAAAAAGGCCTTACTATACTATGTCGTTTTTTAAGAAAAAAAAAGCCTTACTATACTATGTCGTTTTTTGAGAAAAAAAGCCTTACTATACTATGTCATTTTTTGAGGAAAAAAGCCTTACTATACTATGTCGTTTTTTAAGAAAAAAAAAGCCTTACTATACTATGTCGTTTTTTGAGAAAAAAAGCCTTACTATACTATGTCGTTTTTTGAGGAAAAAAAGCCTTACTATACTATGTCGTTTTTTGAGGAAAAAAAGCCTTACTATACTATGTCGTTTTTTAAGAAAAAAAAAGCCTTACTATACTATGTCGTTTTTTGAGAAAAAAAAAGCCTTACTATACTATGTCGTTTTTTAAAGAAAAAAAAGCCTTACTATACTATGTCGTTTTTTAAAGAAAAAAAAGCCTTACTATACTATGTCGTTTTTTAAAGAAAAAAAGGCTTTACTATACTATGTCGTTTTTTGAGAAAAAAAGCCTTACTATACTATGTCGTTTTTTAGAAAAAAAAGCCTTACTATATACTGTCGTTTTTAAGAAAAAAAGGCCTTACTATACTATGTCGTTTTTAAGAAAAAAAAAGCCTTACTATACTATGTCGTTTTTGTGAGAAAAAAAAGCCTTACTATACTAAGTCGTTTTTTAAGAAAAAAAAGCCTCACTATACTATGTCGTTTTTTAAGAAAAAAAAGCCTCACTATACTATGTCGTTTTTTTGAGGAAAAAAGCCTTACTATACTATGTCGTTTTTTTGAGAAAAAAAGCCTTACTATACTATGTCGTTTTTTTAAGAAAAAAAAGCCTTACTATACTATGTCGTTTTTTTAAGAAAAAAAAGCCTTACTATACTATGTCGTTTTTTGAGAAAAAAAAGCCTTACTATACTATGTTGTTTTTTAAGAAAAAAAAAGCCTTACTATACTATGTCGTTTTTTGAGGAAAAAAAAGCCTTACTATACTATGTCGTTTTTTAAAGAAAAAAAGCCTTACTATACTATGTCGTTTTTTGAGAAAAAAAGCCTTACTATACTATGTCGTTTTTTAAGAAAAAAAAGCCTTACTATACTATGTCGTTTTTCGAGAAAAAAGCCTTACTATACTATGTCGTTTTTTGAGGAAAAAAGCCTTACTATACTATGTCGTTTTTTTTTAAAAAAAAGCCTTACTATACTATGTCGTTTTTTGAGAAAAAAAAGCCTTACTATACTATGTCGTTTTTTGAGGAAAAAAAGCCTTACTATACTATGTCGTTTTTTTAAGAAAAAAAGGCCTTACTATACTATGTCGTTTTTTGAGAAAAAAAAGGCCTTACTATACTATGTCGTTTTTAAGAAAAAAAAAACCTTACTATACTATGTCGTTTTTTTGAGAAAAAAAGCCTTACTATACTATGTCGTTTTTTTTGAGAAAAAAAGCCTTACTATATTATGTCGTTTTTTTTAAGAAAAAAAAGCCTTACTATACTATGTCGTTTTTTGAGAAAAAAAGCCTTACTATACTATGTCGTTTTTTAAGAAAAAAAAGCCTTACTATACTATGTCGTTTTTCGAGAAAAAAGCCTTACTATACTATGTCGTTTTTTGAGGAAAAAAGCCTTACTATACTATGTCGTTTTTTTTAAAAAAAAAGCCTTACTATACTATGTCGTTTTTTGAGAAAAAAAAGCCTTACTATACTATGTCGTTTTTTGAGGAAAAAAAGCCTTACTATACTATGTCGTTTTTTTAAGAAAAAAAGGCCTTACTATACTATGTCGTTTTTTAAGAAAAAAAAAGCCTTACTATACTATGTCGTTTTTTGAGAAAAAAAGCCTTACTATACTATGTCGTTTTTTGAGGAAAAAAGCCTTACTATACTATGTCGTTTTTTAAGGAAAAAAAAGCCTTACTATACTATGTCGTTTTTTGAGAAAAAAAGCCTTACTATATACTATGTCGTTTTTTAAGAAAAAAAGGCCTTACTATACTATGTTGTTTTTTGAGAAAAAAAGGCCTTACTATACTATGTCGTTTTTAAGAAAAAATAAAGCCTTACTATACTATGTCGTTTTTTGAGAAAAAAAAGCCTTACTATACTATGTCATTTTTTGAGGAAAAAAGCCTTACTATACTATGTCGTTTTTTAAGAAAAAAAAAGCCTTACTATACTATGTCCTTTTTCGAGAAAAAAGCCTTACTATACTATGTCGTTTTTTGAGGAAAAAAGCCTTACTATACTATGTCGTTTTTTTTTAAAAAAAAGCCTTACTATACTATGTCGTTTTTTTTTTAAAAAAAGCCTTACTATACTATGTCGTTTTTTGAGAAAAAAAAGCCTTACTATACTATGTCGTTTTTTGAGGAAAAAAAGCCTTACTATACTATGTCTTTTTTTTAAGAAAAAATGGCCTTACTATACTATGTCGTTTTTTGAGAAAAAAAACCCTTACTATACTATGTCGTTTTTTTAAAAAAAAAAAAAGGCTTACTATACTATGTCGTTTTTTTAAGAACAAAAAGCCTTACTATACTATGTCGTTTTTTAAAGAAAAAAAGGCCTTACTATACTATGTCGTTTTTTAAAGAAAAAAAGCCTTACTATACTATGTCGTTTTTTGAGAAAAAAAGCCTTACTATATACTATGTCGTTTTTTAAGAAAAAAAGGCCTTACTATACTATGTCGTTTTTAAGAAAAAAAAGCCTTACTATACTATGTCGTTTTTGTGAGAAAAAAAAGCCTTACTATACTAAGTCGTTTTTTAAGAAAAAAAAGCCTCACTATACTATGTCGTTTTTTTGAGAAAAAAAGCCTTACTATACTATGTCGTTTTTTTGAGAAAAAAAGCCTTACTATACTATGTCGTTTTTTTAAGAAAAAAAAGCCTTACTATACTATGTCGTTTTTTGAGAAAAAAAAGCCTTACTATACTATGTTGTTTTTTTAAGAAAAAAAAAGCCTTACTATACTATGTCGTTTTTTGAGGGAAAAAAAGCCTTACTATACTATGTCGTTTTTTAAAGAAAAAAAAGCCTTACTATACTATGTCGTTTTTTGAGAAAAAAAGCCTTACTATACTATGTCATTTTTTAAGAAAAAAAAGCCTTACTATACTATGTCGTTTTTCGAGAAAAAAGCCTTACTATACTATGTCGTTTTTTGAGGAAAAAAGCCTTACTATACTATGTCGTTTTTTTAAAAAAAAAGCCTTACTATACTATGTCGTTTTTTGAGAAAAAAAAGCCTTACTATACTATGTCGTTTTTTGAGGAAAAAAAGCCTTACTATACTATGTCTTTTTTTTAAGAAAAAATGGCCTTACTATACTATGTCGTTTTTTGAGAAAAAAAGGCCTTACTATACTATGTCGTTTTTAAGAAAAAAAAACCTTACTATACTATGTCGTTTTTTTGAGAAAAAAAGCCTTACTATACTATGTCGTTTTTTTGAGAAAAAAAGCCTTACTATACTATGTCGTTTTTTTAAGAAAAAAAAGCCTTACTATACTATGTCGTTTTTTGAGAAAAAAAAGCCTTACTATACTATGTTGTTTTTTTAAGAAAAAAAAAGCCTTACTATACTATGTCGTTTTTTGAGGGAAAAAAAGCCTTACTATACTATGTCGTTTTTTAAAGAAAAAAAAGCCTTACTATACTATGTCGTTTTTTGAGAAAAAAAGCCTTACTATACTATGTCATTTTTTAAGAAAAAAAAGCCTTACTATACTATGTCGTTTTTCGAGAAAAAAGCCTTACTATACTATGTCGTTTTTTGAGGAAAAAAGCCTTACTATACTATGTCGTTTTTTTAAAAAAAAAGCCTTACTATACTATGTCGTTTTTTGAGAAAAAAAAGCCTTACTATACTATGTCGTTTTTTGAGGAAAAAAAGCCTTACTATACTATGTCTTTTTTTTAAGAAAAAATGGCCTTACTATACTATGTCGTTTTTTGAGAAAAAAAGGCCTTACTATACTATGTCGTTTTTAAGAAAAAAAAACCTTACTATACTATGTCGTTTTTTTGAGAAAAAAAGCCTTACTATACTATGTCGTTTTTTTTTGAGAAAAAAAGCCTTACTATATTATGTCGTTTTTTTAAGAAAAAAAAAGCCTTACTATACTATGTCGTTTTTTGAGAAAAAAAGCCTTACTATACTATGTCGTTTTTTAAGAAAAAAAAGCCTTACTATACTATGTCGTTTTTTGAGAAAAAAAGCCTTACTATACTATGTCGTTTTTTGAGGAAAAAAAGCCTTACTATACTATGTCGTTTTTTAAGGAAAAAAAAAGCCTTACTATACTATGTCGTTTTTTGAGAAAAAAAGCCTTACTATACTATGTCGTTTTTTTAAGAAAAAAAGGCCTTACTATACTATGTCGTTTTTTAAAGAAAAAAAGGCCTTACTATACTATGTCGTTTTTTGAGAAAAAAAGCCTTACTACACTATGTTGTTTTTTGTAAGAAAAAAAGGCCTTACTATACTATGTCGTTTTTTAAAGAAAAAAAGGCTTTACTATACTATGTCGTTTTTTGAGAAAAAAAGCCTTACTATACTATGTCGTTTTTTGAGAAAAAAAAGCCTTACTATACTATGTCGTTTTTTGAGAAAAAAAAAAGCCTTACTATATACTATGTCGTTTTTTAAGAAAAAAAGGCCTTACTATACTATGTTGTTTTTTGAGAAAAAAAGGCCTTACTATACTATGTCGTTTTTAAGAAAAATAAAGCCTTACTATACTATGTCGTTTTTTGAGAAAAAAAAGCCTTACTATACTATGTCATTTTTTGAGGAAAAAAGCCTTACTATACTATGTCGTTTTTTAAGAAAAAAAAAGCCTTACTATACTATGTCGTTTTTCGAGAAAAAAGCCTTACTATACTATGTCGTTTTTTGAGGAAAAAAGCCTTACTATACTATGTCGTTTTTTTTTTTAAAAAAAGCCTTACTATACTATGTCGTTTTTTGAGAAAAAAAAGCCTTACTATACTATGTCGTTTTTTGAGGAAAAAAAGCCTTACTATACTATGTCTTTTTTTTAAGAAAAAATGGCCTTACTATACTATGTCGTTTTTTGAGAAAAAAAAGCCTTACTATACTATGTCGTTTTTTTTTTTTAAAAAAAGGCTTACTATACTATGTCGTTTTTAAGAACAAAAAGCCTTACTATACTATGTCGTTTTTAAAGAAAAAAAGGCCTTACTATACTATGTCGTTTTTTAAAGAAAAAAAGCCTTACTATACTATGTCGTTTTTTGAGAAAAAAAAGCCTTACTATATACTATGTCGTTTTTTAAGAAAAAAAGGCCTTACTATACTATGTCGTTTTTAAGAAAAAAAAGCCTTACTATACTATGTCGTTTTTGTGAGAAAAAAAAGCCTTACTATACTAAGTCGTTTTTTAAGAAAAAAAAGCCTCACTATACTATGTCGTTTTTTTGAGAAAAAAAGCCTTACTATACTATGTCGTTTTTTTGAGAAAAAAAGCCTTACTATACTATGTCGTTTTTTTAAGAAAAAAAAGCCTTACTATACTATGTCGTTTTTTGAGAAAAAAAAGCCTTACTATACTATGTTGTTTTTTTAAGAAAAAAAAAGCCTTACTATACTATGTCGTTTTTTGAGGAAAAAAAAGCCTTACTATACTATGTCGTTTTTTTTGAGAAAAAAAGCCTTACTATATTATGTCGTTTTTTTAAGAAAAAAAAAGCCTTACTATACTATGTCGTTTTTAACGAAAAAAAGCCTTACTATACTATGTCGTTTTTTACCAAAAAAAAGCCTTACTATACTATGTCGTTTTTTACCAAAAAAAAAGCCTTACTATACTATGTCGTTTTTTGAGGAAAAAAAGCCTTACTATACTATGTCGTTTTTTAAGGAAAAAAAAAGCCTTACTATACTATGTCGTTTTTTGAGAAAAAAAGCCTTACTATACTATGTCGTTTTTTTAAGAAAAAAAGGCCTTACTATACTATGTCGTTTTTTAAAGAAAAAAAGGCCTTACTATACTATGTCGTTTTTTGAGAAAAAAAGCCTTACTACACTATGTTGTTTTTTGTAAGAAAAAAAGGCCTTACTATACTATGTCGTTTTTTAAAGAAAAAAAGGCTTTACTATACTATGTCGTTTTTTGAGAAAAAAAGCCTTACTATACTATGTCGTTTTTTGAGAAAAAAAAGCCTTACTATACTATGTCGTTTTTTGAGAAAAAAAAAGCCTTACTATATACTATGTCGTTTTTTAAGAAAAAAAGGCCTTACTATACTATGTTGTTTTTTGAGAAAAAAAGGCCTTACTATACTATGTCGTTTTTAAGAAAAAAAAAAGCCTTACTATACTATGTCGTTTTTTTGAGAAAAAAAAGCCTTACTACACTATGTCGTTTTTTTTAAGAAAAAAAGGCATTACTATACTATGTCGTTTTTTAAAGAAAAAAAGCCTTACTATACTATGTCGTTTTTTGAGAAAAAAAAGCCTTACATATACTATGTCGTTTTTATATACTATATACTATGTATTTTTTTTTAAAAAAAAGCTTGTGCATTGATTGGGAAAGGAGAGACTTGGGGAAGATATCTGAATGTGAAGTGCAGTCAGGTTGGTCGGTAGGACTGTTGGACTGTCAGTAAACATCGCTAGTAACTCATTGACACGCCACAAACACACAAAGACATCAAAAGACATCAAAAGTGCATCGAAACGCCATCGAAAATTCAGCAAAACGCCACTGACGCCAACAAGTAAGTGAATGGAGTTTGGACGTCGAGCAAAGTGAACCATTTTATTCAAGTGGCTTTTCCATCAGGGGTGGAGACGCAAATTTATCGGAGGGCCGCTGGAAATATCATGTTGCTTATGCACTTTAGCTAACGGGCTAAGCAAAAACAGGAGCTTGTTAGATGGAGCTATGCAAAGGCTTTAGTCAAATACGTGTAGGCCTTATTTTATTTTTAGCAATTGAATGATGGATTGGCATATTTCTTTAGGCCTGGTTAATGTCTACTTTTGAATTGTGATTAATCTCTGAGATGAATTGCATTCTGTATAAACCTAAATTTAACACTTTCGATTTCAAATAACTGTCATATTAATTGAATATTCATATAAATTAACTGAGTTAACATGTAATACTCTTTTCAATAATGGGTTCAACTGAAACGTACTTCTTTCAAAATGAGTATTTTTTTACTATTATATTATTGGACTTTTCCCAAATATGTAGAGCCACGATGTTAACTGTTAATCTAAAATTGTTACTTAAGTAGCCTTGTGTCATACAATATGAGGCCGGCTTTCTCCCAGCATGTTTTCAATGTTTTCTCACTTGGCAGGCATTAAGGTCACTCACCAGTCACCCGGTCGGCCATGTTTTTAGTCCGAGCGCTCCATCCGAGCGTCTGCGCCGGCCTGATGCTGACCTTGTGGGCGGCGTCCTCGCTCAGCCTATCAGGTGAGTGAATTGAAATATAATGAGATTCAATGCTTGACCACAAAGTGCACAAATAACAACAACTACAAACAAAATCATAATAAAAAAATAAGTAGTTTGGTTCAGAAAATGAATAAACAAATAATCCATAAATAAGTGACGGGCCAAAAAAATCAAGACGGAATATTCATACAGAATACGATACGATAAAGGCTCCACTGGAGCTAACTTGGACAAAGTAGCCTGATTTTTTTCGAACACTGGCTGAGGAGGCCTCGGGCACGTTTTTCTCCTCAGTGTTTTCGGAAGCGCCGCGGGCGCACATGCTGTTGCGCTCGCGTCGCGCCAACTCCTTCCTGGAGGAGCTCAAGCCGCCGTCTCTGGAACGGGAGTGCGTGGAGGAGACGTGCAACTTTGAGGAGGCCAGGGAGATCTTCAAGGTTCGAGAGGCAACGGTAAGGCCTTTTTGCCATTCTTCAAATCTTTGGAGAGCAAGCAACTAGTTTCCCTCATTTCATTTTTTCCATACATCAATTTTCATGCCTACAATTTCAGAGTTCTAGTTCGAGGGTTTATTCTAAGTTTGGACTTTCCTTGTATAGAGTTTGCATGTTCTCGCTACCCCATAATATGAGTGTGAGAAAAAAAAATGGAGTCTTTGTCACATTAATATTAAATAAGCACGACTAATGTGTGACACCCAATGCTGACTGTGTCTTTCTTTTTCCAGCTGGAATTCTGGACAGTGTACCTAGGTGAGCTACCCTGACACAGCCGGCCCCGCAAAGCATTGTGGGAATGGAGACACGTGTGTGTGTGTGCCTTTCAGACGGGAACCAGTGCGTCATCAACCAATGTGTCCACGGGGACTGCGTGGACATGCTGGAAGATTACGCGTGCAACTGCCACTCTGGATACGAGGGCAAGTTCTGCGAATACGGTGAGTTCCAGTCCATTTTAATTTGGACGTCAATAGCAGCCAATGAGTTCGACTCTTTCTGACGCATTACGCTCACCTCAGTCAAAACGGCCACCAACTGCAGCGAGAACAACGGCGACTGCGACCACGAGTGCACGGAAAGCGCGGACGGCCTCAAGCGGACGTGCAGCTGCGTCGCCGGCTACAAACTGCAAAACGACGGCAGAAGTTGCCAGGCCAAAGGTCAGCACACACACAAAAAAAATGACCAAAAAACGTGTCATCTAAACCACTGGCCTCACCTCACGTCATCGTTGTGTGATTGCAGGTCGGATGTCTTGCGGGCAGTTGCTGATAGGACGCTCGTCCTACACCAGGCGGCTGGATGGCCTGTCGCCGTGGGTGCTCAACGGGGAGGTCGGCAAGAAGGGTGAGAGTCCTTGGCAGGTGAGGGAAAAAAAAAACAAAAAACTATTGGTAACATTGAATGACACATTTTTGGACTTCTCAGTAATGACGCGGCATTGTGGCACAGGTCCTGCTGCGGAACGCCAAAGGCCGTTTCCACTGCGGCGGCGTGCTGATCGACCAGAATTGGGTCTTGACCGCCGCCCACTGCTTGGAGAACAACCTGCGCTTCCGCGTCTTCCTGGGTGAGTCGATTCAAAAGCCAGACAAATGCTCGCCACCCGTCGTTTAAAAGCTCCGAATCGATCCAAAACGGCCCTCAGGCGATTACGAGCGTTTCCGGGACGAGGGCACGGAGGTCATGCTGAAAACGGTGAAGGCCTTCCGCCACCCCGACTACGACAGCACCATGGTGGACAACGACATTGCGCTCCTGCGCCTGGAGGCCCCGGCGCCGCTCTCCGACTACATCCTACCGGCGTGCCTGCCCAGCCGCACGTTGGCCGAGCGCGTCCTCCACCGCAACGGGACGGACACGGTGGTGACGGGCTGGGGCAAGGAGAAGGCCGACAGCCGGCGCTTCAGCTCGGCGCTCAACGTCATCCACGTGCCGCTGGTGGACCACCAAGTGTGCGCCGCCCACATGTCGCACAACGTCTCCGACAACATGCTGTGCGGCGGGGTCCTGGGCAGCAGCACGGACGCCTGCGAGGGCGACAGCGGCGGACCCATGGTCACGCGGCACGCCGGCACCTGGTTCCTGCTGGGCCTGGTGTCCTGGGGCGAGGGATGCGGGCGCCGAGACAAGCTGGGCATCTACACTAAGGTGTCCAACTACAACGAGTGGATCGACAGCGTGCGGCGGGACTGGGAGCAGGGCGCGCACACGCCGCAACCCTGAAGGGTGCTTCAATAAACTCCTCCCTCCATGTGCAGCTTCACATCTTTTTATTCACACTTTCGCCAACCGCCACCAATTACGCTAGTCCACTAGCGTCTCAACCTGCCAATTTATGTCTGGTGCAATGTAGATGGACTAATCTGGTCTTTTTTTTAGTCAATGACAATGAAATTGTCACCACTTGTATAAGGGCAAATGTGGACAAATGATAGACCAGTTGCCAGTCAATCCCAGATCACTTATGAATAAATGGTCGCGAGGCATGTGAGGAAAAAAACTATCTGGTCTAAAGATAACAGTAAGCAAATAAATAATGGACCGGCAGTCAGTCAATGACGATGGATTGGTCAGCAGTTGTCACAGAGCGAAACGGAAAAATGACAGACTGGTCGCCAGTCAGTTACAGGTCAGAGGTCAGGACATAAGTGAACAATGGATTGGTCACCACATCAATGCTAAAACATTCGTTGTAAATACGGAATCCAAACAATAACTAAAACGGATTCAGTATCAACTTATTAAAATGGCAAGATAAATCCCATTGTAAGCATCGTTCTCAATCCAAATCAAGTAATTAAGCGCGCGCGGGGGGGGGGGTTGCAAACATTTTGGACTCACCTGCAGTAAAGCAGTTCCAAAAAACGTGTTAAAATGAATGTGAATAGAAATACAAATCAGGAAAAGTGTATAACCACCACGCGACGGAACTTTAGCCGGAAAGTTGGCATCATAATTGGTACGCAAAATAACTAAAAAGGGACGTTGGAAAGAAGGAAACGGAGCAAAAGAGAACTCACGTGTTATCCTTTCTGTTTTGGGTGGTATTTCCTGGTCTTCCTGTCGCCCAAGCGACCTCACCACCGGCTCGGGTTCCAATTGGTGGAAAGGTGCAGCTCTCTGAGTTCCAATTGGTGGAAAAGCTGCAGCTCTCAGGGTCCTAAAGTCCACCTCATATAAGAGGGAAAACTGGAAATTTTCAGGATTAGTATAGTCTCTACAATGAGTAATAATGAAGTAACGAGTGAAAGAAATGTGATTTTTTATTGGAAAATCCCCACACGTGCAAACAGCAAAAGGATGAAATGAGTTTTTGTTGTCGTCGGCTAAAAGTAATTTCCATTTCAAGTGGCTTTTTTAGAATGTTTAGTTTGCAACGTAGCAAAACAACATTTCCTTCCGAGCCTCATTAAATATTTACAGGAATTCAACTGAGGCCAATTAACGTTGTTGTCCGATCCAGCCCAAAAGAAAATAAATCAAGATAAGAACATCATGGGTTTGGATAGGACGTTTACTGCTGTGACGACATAACCTAGGGGGAAAAAAAAATTCAATAACGCAGTTTTTCATTTTCCTCATCACTACAACAAAGTATTGAGGCCACACAAAGAGAGAATTGTATTATACTATAATATAATATTATTAAGAGTAAAGTACGTAAAATAATGTCTCAGAATATTTCCACTTTTTCCTACTTCAAATTGGAGTTCTTTCACCTAACAGTACGTAAAGTAATGCAATATTAGGATTTGAATTCGAGTTAATTCTCGTAATATTGTCATAGTAATATGACATTGATATAAGCCACTTTTTTTTTCTTTGTGTGTCCTGAATACCCTGCCGTAGATCTTATCCTGTCATTTTTTTTCTTTTTGCTTCACTTTGCCACACCCAACATGGCGACAAACATTTCCAGAAATTTTCTTGACTTCGTTTCTGGAAATTGCCTTTAAATGTGCAAAAAAATGAACATTTCTCTCGTGTGGCCAAGGCCTCAGCAACATTAAAGCCTTAATGGTTCCACCGTTTTGTTGCCAGATTCAAAAGGCATCAGCTTTTTTTTGAACTTCTAAAGCTTTGATTACTAATTTGCTTACAATTTAGTACCGTAGAACTTGCCTTGTGTTTAAAACCCAAGCGCAACTATGTCACCAAAAAATACAATATGCAGGTGATGGGTTAATTTTGGAAAAATGTTAAAGAATTTCGAATGATAGCAAGTTTGTTGATGTGTTTTCTTCATTTGTGTGTTGGACGTGGTACTTTGCCAAAATTTCTATGCGGTTAATATGTGGTAAAAGTTCACTTTGAGAGCCACTCCGTCCATCACCATCAATGGCGAATGGAAGGTGGAGATCATGAGTGGTCCATGGGCTCGGCCCGCTCTCCGTCCTGGCTCTCCATCTGGTCCTCGTCCTCCGTCTTGGGGGCGGGCTGGCGCCGCAGTTGTCGCTCCACCGAAGCCTGGATGGAAGAGACCATTTCCTGCAGCTCGCGGCGCTGCTGCTCCACTAGGGCGGGATCGGGTCCCCCGCCGTCCTTCACCGTCACGAAGCCCGGCGCCACGCGCACCGGCCGGCGTCTGCCGTCTTCTGGGACTTGGGGCGCGCACACGGCGAGGTCCGCGCCGGCGCTGTGCTGGCGGGTGATCGGCCGGGCTTCGCCGCCGCTGCCACCCAGCGAGTGGCCTTTTCCCTGAAAGGCCCGGATGGCGTGGGGGCGCTCTTTTTTGCGTACGCCGGCGCCGCCCTCTCCAGAGGCCTCCGAGCGCAGTTGGGACAGCGCCTCCTTGACGCGGTCCTCCACGTCGGCGCGCACCTCAAAGTGGCCGGCGGTGTCGGCGCACAGCTCCACGCGGGCCTCCGCCGCGTTGTAAACAAAGGTCCGACCCGTCAGGTGGGGCAGCGTGCAGTGCTTCCCGTTCATCAGGCCTAAAGACACAAACAGTTGTTTGTACAGACAGTCCTCAAATGTAAAGTATTTCTGTTGTTATTCTTTTTAATACTATTTCTGTTAACATTGAGTCACTCTATAATTCTATTCATAGAGCCAAATGATAAAAACTACAATTGGTTATAATTATTATTAATTAATATGAATATAATTACCAATTTAATTGAATTCTGCCACCTGCATATTTCATGCAGTGCCATTACGTACCCATGTCTTTCTTGACGATGTTGTAGAAGACGCCGCCACGCTGGAACAGGTGCGGCAGCTTCTTGGCGTACGTCCACACGTCCTCGCCTGGATAGACATTCAAAATGTCAATAAACACATTTATCTCATTTACCGGGACTTCCTTACCCATCAACGTCGCCAGCAGACACAGCGAGGACATCTCCAGGTCCACGCCTTCCCCGAGCTCTCGCTCCACCTCGGCGGGAACGTGCGGCTCGGGGGTCCTGGCCACGGTCGCCGGTGCGACCGTGGCGCACTCCTCGGGGTCTCTTAGGATCTCCAGGGTGACCCGGTCGCCGTGCCGCAGCTCCACCGGCTCGTCCTCGCGACCGGCGGCTGGTGGCGGCAGCTCCTTGGGGGGGAATCCGTGGCGGATGCACTGGCGGTCGGGGGCGACCCCCAAGTGCTCGGAGATGCTACGACAGAGGTCCGAGTAGGAGGCGCGGGGCCCCAGAGTGAGGGTGGCCGTCCTGCCGTCGGCGGCGCTCACGCGGATCTTCTTCTCCCCACCGGAGGGGGCCTGGGGCGCGGCCGTCGAGGACTTGGCGGGGGTGGCCGGCGCCGAGGACGGGGCGGAGGTCTCCGGCGAGCGCTCCTCCGACTCGGGCTGGGTGCGCCGGCGCTGCGAGAGCGAGGCTCGCTCGCCGATGCTTCGCCGGAGGCTGCGCTCGGCCCGGCTGGCGGTCAGCTCCTCCTTGTGGAGCGTCTTGGCCTTGGGCCCCGTCAGGATGATTTTGCCGGGCGGGTCCGGCGGGTGGGGTTGGCGTGCGCGGGCCCCCTCGTCCGACTGCTCCGGACTGTTCTTCTTGGCGGTCTGGCGCAGGACGGTGTCCACCACCTTCTGCACCAGCAGCTCGCTGCCGAACTCGCCGGGAAAGTGCTTGGTGACCAACTTGGTGGCCACGTCGTACACGTTGCTGTTGAGCGCCGGGTCGCCCTCGTACTGGAACCAGTGCACCGTCTCGCGGACGGCGCGTCCGCCCCACTCCAGCGTGATGGGGAAGGCCTCCGGCAGGTTGTCGTACTCCTTGCCGTCCCAGAAGTGCTTGAAGCCGCAGCCGCACTTGCCGCCGTGCGAACGGGTGGCGGTACGGTCGCCGTCCAGGTAGATCACGCGGCCGTCGGGCCCCAGGCGGCGCACCGAGGTGCCGCGGCACCAGTTGCAGGCGTCGGGCGAGCTGAGCTCGTAGTCGGGCAGCAGGGCGTCGGCCCGCGGGTCGTAGGAGCAGACCACGCGGTTGAGCGGGAAGCTGTAGTTCTTGTCGGGGCGCAGCTGGCCGTGGGTGGACTTGGCCAGCTCGTAGAGCTTGCCGCCGGGCGCCAGCCAGTCGGGCGGCACGTGGAGCTCCGACAGAGCGCCGCAGAGCAGGCAGCGACGCAGTCGGTTTTCCGCCGCCGACCTCTTGGCCGCCTCGGTCACCTCCTCGGGCTGGACTCCCACCACGCCGGTGCGGCGGTACACCCACTGGTGCATGTCGGCCACCAGCGCCGGGTGGACGCCGTGCTTCTCCACGAAGACCTCCTCCATGGCGCCCACCAGCCTCGCGATGTAGCCGTCCTGCAGGCTGCGGTCGCCGCCGATGACGCAGCCCCCGTCCGCCTCCAGCTTGACGTACCTGGCGATGAGCTGCTGCGGGACCCCCCAGGCCTTGGGGAGCAGGTGGGCGGGCAGCCTGGGCAGCACGGCATTCTTGACCCCCACCAGCGGGATGTAGTGGTTGCGGCCCGAGCTGCTCCAGGCGATGCAGATGGGCTTGTTGAGCTGACCGTCTCTGGCCCGGCAGCGCTCCTCGTCCACCAGGCCCGGCAGGAAGGTGGCCGAGTAGTCGCCGGAGCTCCTCATGCCGCTCAGAGAATCCAGCAGCACGATGGGGCGGTGCAGGACGTTGGCCAGCCCGAAGATGTGGATGTTGCGCAGGCCCAGCGGGACGCCCTCGGGCGGCACGAAGAGCGGGTCGCACTCGTTGATGATGTCCTCCCACTCGGCGGCGTCCACAAAGTCCTGGAAGAGCGCCTTGTAGCGCTCCAGGTTCTGCTGAAAGTTGTGCTTGAGGTTCTCCCGCAAGGCGTGCCAGAAGAGCTCGCGGCCCACCAGCGCCCGCGACACGGCGTGGACCAGGCAGTGGCCGTCGCCGTCCACGTGCACGGGAATCAGACACTCTCGGTCGCCGTTGGCCCGCTTGATCTCCTCCAGGGTGTCGTGGAGGTAGAGCAAGCTCCCCGAGCGGTCCTTGCCGTAGCCCGCGGTGGAGACGTGCTCGGGCTCGATGAGGAAAGCGCGGTCGCCCAGCAGCGAGCAGTCGAACATCTCGCCCTGGTTCATGTCCCTCAGCAGCTGGGCTTTGCCGCTCTGCTTGTCCATGCCGTAGCGGGTCAGAACCGGGGAGAGCAGCTTACAGTGATAGTTGGACAGTCCCATCACCTTGACCAGCTCGGTGCCTTTCTTCGGGGCGCCCGTGACCCCCAGAAGGGCGTTCCGCAGCAGGTTGTGGAGCACGGCATCCGGCTCGGTCACCTCCTGAACGTTGAGCAGGTTCCTCTGTTCGTGCCGCTGGCCGCACTCGGTGCACTCGATGCTAACGGAGCCGTGAGCCGGAAAAAACAGGCTCGCCCGACACTTGGGGTCCGGGCAGGTGGCCGACAGAATGCGCTTGTCCTTCTTCTTGGAGCTCTGCACCAGCGACATGTCGTGACGAGGAGGTGCTCGCTCGGAACTCTTTGAGGGGGCTTCACAAAGACGCCGGGCTCATGGCCGGCGGTGGAGGAAGGAAGGCTGCTAGCAAAACGAAAACAACACGGAAGCGGCTGTTTTGCTCGAGCCTGACCAAACAAGTGTCGTCACGACGGGCGGACGGGCGGGGCATAGTGGGACTCGTAGTCGGACGTCGGCGTCGCGTCGTCCAAACAAGACGCTTCCGCGGACAAATGTTTCATTTGCGCTCCCAGGAGAAAACTACAAAGACCTGGGGGATGTGACCCCCGAGACGATAGCTAATCGACCCTGGCTCTTTTCGAGCGGGGGACTTTCGCAGGTTTCTGCCTACACTGACCACAATGCAACGCGCCGTGGCCGCCTTTCGTTACATCAGGAAGTGAAAAGTCGCGCTGGTGTCGTTTGGAGAGTTTTTGTTTGTTTGAATTTTTAGTTGCTGCGAGGCACGGTCCTCAATTTTCACTTGCTGGAAAAGGGCCCAGCAGTCGAGTCGAGTGACTACCTGAATCCACGCGCCGCCGCATCATCTTGTCTTTTCGCCTGACGCAAAGAGGAAACGAGCGAAGCTAACTTAGCTTGAGTGCGATGTTTTCCTTTGAACCTCCTTTCACTTGGCAACAGGAATGTGACGTCATCAAACGCGACTCTGTTACGTTTGGAAAAAATAAAAGAATCAGAACATCTATCATTTTATTATTCATTTATTTTCATTTTGAATGTATGTAGTCGGTGTAACTAATATTTTTTTGTGACAGCTACTGTGGAGGAATGTCGGAACGTGCTTTACGTATTCGTGCCAAAGAGGTCACTGCATTGGGAAAGCGCAACACTGTTGCCATGGCAACCTGGATCTAATTGATGTCTAGCAAGCATCAGAAAAAAAAATAAAGATGCTTTTTACCTTTTTATTGTTCATGTTGCAATTACTAGACGCGTAGGTGAATTGCCTAAAAACATCATAAATCAAAGTTAATGTTAAAATTCCATAAGTGATTTTTCAATGTCTTCTCGAATAAAAAGGAACACGAAAGAAATGTGGGCTTCCTGTTTTGGAGCTTTTATTTGGTTAAAAAAAGAAAAATAAGACAGGAAGTGATCCTATTGAAATCTTTTCTGGTGATAACGGCCATCAATATAGACTTTGTAGTTTTTGCGTATAAGAAAATAGGCGGCCGAGCGCATTCCACTTCTCGGCTAGCTCGTTAGTAAAAGTCGTTAAAGTTGAGGCCTCCCTCCCGCTCGCGTCGGCTCATTTAAAGGGTTAATGTGAGCGGACGCCCCTTCCTCCCCCTTGTCGGAACTTGCGTGCTTTCTGGAAATGCGTCACGGTTCATAGCTTCTCTTTGGATTGGACCCAGATGAAGGAGCTGGAATGATCCTCAATGATCTGCTTGCTCTGCTCGTAGATTTCCTCCAGGGTGTCGCCTTGCACGATGGCTGCAAACCATTTGGAAAGGAAAAATTTAGCATCATTTCAGGAAAAAATACAACTATTAGGGCTACCACCAACACTCTTTATTTGAAATGTTTCTTGTCGAATTGTATTATTTGTTCCACTGAACATGTATCAACTATTCTGTCCAAAATAAAGCAATCATTATTGTTTGTGGCAGCGCTTAATGAGTCGAAAATGACTCCATATTATTTTACGGCACCTGTAAAGTGTTCGGTGAACTCGTGCTCCAGCTTGGCGGCTCGCTCCAACGTCTTGCGGCTTTGCTCGTCCGTCAGACGTTTGTTCATCTCCCTGCGAACGGTCACCCCACATCACTGAGCTTCAGTCTGTTTTTTGTTGCGTTCCAGCCAGCGTACGAGACTCACATGATATTTTCCACCGACTTGGGTTTGATGAAGATGGCGATGGGGTGAAGCTGCGCGGCCTGCAGGCGTTTGATGGCGTTGCCCGAAACATCCAGGATGCAGTGTTTCCCCTGTGTATAAATAAAGTTTATCAAATTTAAATACAATTTCAAACTGGCTGCAATAAAACAAATTTGACATCGGTTATTTTTGTCCAATTTAAATTAGTATTTAACTTCTTGACAACAATGGAGAAAATAGTTTCATTTCATTCATATTTCAAAAGGGGGCACCTTCTCGGCGACCTCTCGCACAGATTGGACGCTGGTGCCGTAGAGGTGGTTATTGTACTGGCCGGCTTCGATGAACTTGTGATCCTGGATGTCCTTCTCCATCTGCTCTCTGGACGCCACAAAGTGATAATCTCGAGCGTCCACTTCATAGTCTCGTTTGGGCCGCGTCGTGTCTGTGCGGAACAAAAAGTTGTGTGAAAACCCAGAAAAAGATCAACGACCGGACGGCCACGTCGGCACTCACGCGGGACGCAGGATCCAAACTTGTCGGGGAATTCCGAGATGAGGTCGTCGTTGATGCGGTCTTTCATGGGGCCCAGGATGATGACCGGTCGCGTGTAGGTAACTGGACACCGGGAGGAGACAGTGTCAGATTTTCAACACGTTTTAACACGAGGAGAAGGCCTTACCTTCCTGTCTTGTGACAGCTTCGTACGACAGGACCGAGTCCTCCTGGCCGCCTGCTGGCATGACAGTCAAAAACGCACATTTTAGTGTCAATTCTACTGGCAATGAATGATCGATTACAAAATAATATCTTTTAGTATTTGAGCTCAAATGTCTTGGGGGTTTAGGTAGAGTTTTTACCAGCATGTTACTTACGGTAGCTGCTTTCGCTATCGCTGGCGTTGGACGTCACATGTTCTGAAAGGACACAGCAGGTCACTCAAAAGATAGTCGCATCATCAATGACATCATCATCAAGATGGCAACGTCAAGCGTTTTCACAAAAAAAAAAAAGAACAAAAAAAAAAGTCTTCACAGCTCGGAGGACTGCCCACGATGAAGAAGAGGCCTGCGGGAAGGGAGGGGGCGGGGCTACGGGTCCACTACTGGTGTAAATTGCTCTTAATTTGATAGTTTTAGGTACTTGATGAATGCAAAATTAAACATTCCATTCTCTCTATCTTTTAAATGCCATTAAAGGGAGCTGGTGTAACTGGGGCAACTCATTCCATAGTTTGAGAACCACTGAGCTAATGTATTTTGGTGTGTTTTTTTTTTACTAAATTGAATGTAACTAATGAATGTTCAACTTTTTCACCAAATTTTGGAAATGTTCCCACACAGGAGTAAAATCCAAACTAAAATCTTCTGTGACCTGGGACTGACTAGTGAGCACTTTGTCACTTTTTCGGGGCGTGGTTTAAAACATTTTGCATGTAAGGGGTGGGGCCATGGGTTGGGGGGAGGGGACTCACTGTGTCCTTTGGTGAGCAGGTCGATGGTGTCCTGAAAGCGACAAGAGAAGAAGAAGCACAAACAGGAAGTTACGTCGTCACAGCGACAGACGGAGAGAGCAGACGCAACACGAGGGAGGGGCACGCCTCTGGGGCCAATTGGCGGCGGCCTTGTCGCCGTGACAACACGGTCACCGGCTGATCTCTCTTCCTGTCGCTGACCGATGAGCGCAACAGGCGGGGGGGCGGTGCCGTCGTACTCACGCTCGGCGTCGCTGCTCTCCTGCTCGCTGACCTCGCGACCTTTTCCGAACAGGAAGGACCTGGCGAACACCCCCTTTCTACGCTTGTCGCCCCACGACTACAGAAAGTACACAGGAAGTACACAGGAGGAATAGGAAGTCTGTGCTCAAGGTCACCTTAAGGTCAAAGTGTCAGTCAGTGTGTGTGTGTGTGTGTGTGTGGGCGGAGCAAGGACAGGGGGGGGGGGATGAAGATGGAGGAGCCACAAACGTAAACAAAAGACACTTGACTGGTGCTGCCACAACAGTTGATTGACTAATTTACTGCCATTAAAAGTACTGTTGTAACGAAAGTAACAACCCAAAAAACATGACAGTCTTTTTAAGACTGCACCAATAAAAAAATACTAAGTTTTAATCAATTCTTTGTGTTTCTCCATTCATTTTCTGTCCATTAATGATCATTATTTTTGACAATAAAAAATGAAGAAAAAACATTTGAACTCTTAAATTAGTATAAATGAACCAGTATGAGTGAACCGTAAATAGTCGTGAATCAGTAAACTGGCTATAAAAGAGGAAAAAGTTCAGTGAGAAATGCTTGTAAAATTTGATATTTTTAAAAATAGTCATCTCAACTGAATTGTGGCAGCTGTTCAGTCTCAACCAAACAGATAGGGTCGCATTCAAGAACACACTCACATATAACAACATTAGCAGCAGCACAAACATGGACAATGTTTGAAGGAGGGGTGTGGCTCAGCGCAAACGAAAAAGACCGAGAAAGTCAAGGTATGTCATGCACTTGTCAGTCGGCCCGTTAGCATCAGTCGCGACACCGCCGCTACCACCGAGACGCTCAAAGATCAGCGACATGCAGTCGACATCAGCCGCGCGCGCACACCCGTTAGTTGCTGGCGTAGTGAAAAAAATAAAACAACAACACCAAAAAATTTGCAACATTGTTAAAGCCAAAAGAAAAAAACTCAAGTTGCGTCTCCATAGATAAATAATATGCTAACACGTGTTAACTGAGATTGTAAAGTGACAGGCTAGCTTGCTAACAAGCGGGGCTAATCTTTTTAAAGGGAAAGAAAGCAGCTAGGATAAAATCACTCGTTGACCAACGACTTTAGACGTGCAATCGGTTTGAATAGGAAATCCAAAGGGATTGCACGTCTGTCATCGTGGACGGGAGCTGACGAGTTAAAAATTAGTAGGGCCTCAGTTGCGACATGCTAAGAAAATAGCGGAAAGGCGACGAGGACGCCGAGCGGGCGTATCCAACTCACCCCTCGCTCTCGAGACTTGGGGTTGAACTTCACCGTCTTTAACCTGGCTCGCTCTTTTTTCTCCACCCTGTCGACAAGACCATGTTAAAGTCGAGTCGAATTAGGTCAAGTGTGTGAGTGTGTGGATGAGGGCGGGCCTACCTGCGCTTGCTGGGGATGACCCCGACATCTTGGATGTCTCCGGCCAGCGTCATGTGTCGGGCCTGCCACCATTCGTCGTCAGAGGCGTTGACCACGTGTAAAATGTCCCCGAATTTAAAGTCCAGTCCTTGGCTGGGGAGGCCAGAGTCCCGAGTCTTGTCGTAGTCAAACAGGGCCCTGCGTGGTCGCGTTGAGGGTCGTCAACCGGGGGAAACGGCAAGGAGCCAAGCGATGGCGGCCTACCTGACATACAGCGACCTTTTCTGACTGGTCCTCAGAGAACCGGAGCCAGAGCTGATACTACTGTTCATCATTTGCTCTCTCAGGTCGTGGATTTTAGCTTCGAAGCGGCTGTACTCTGTGTGGGAATAAAAAAAGGCAATTTTGTCACGATGCTAATACCTTTTAACTTGATATTTAAAGTAACAATATTCCAAGTCAAATTGAATGTCAATAGCAACCAATGAGTGGGCAATACAATCTAATTGCCAGTCCGTCTGTAAGCTCACCTTCGGGCCTGTAGTGCGCGACAATGGTGACCGTCTGGCCGGCGTTCTTGAGAGCGGCGGCCGCCTGCTCGTGGGTGGCGCTGCGGAGGTCCACGCCGTTGACACAGACTAGTCGGTCACCCTTGCGCAGCTCGCCACAGAGGTCGGCGGGTCCTCCGGCCAGGATGAAGGAAATGAAGATGCCTTCGCCGTCTTCGCCTCCGACGATGTTGAAGCCCAAGCCGGTGGTGCCGCGGTGCAGGACCACCTTTCGCGGTTCCCTGCTGGAACAGCAGTCACTCACATGCACTAGGATTGGAACTTTTGATTTTACAACCTCTATATTAATATTATATATTAAGAACTTTTGTTAACAATTAATTTGTACCGTGAGACGTCGTCGTCTACCGGCGCTCCCTTAGGCGTCGGCGAGTAGCGTCCGGACGAGGCCGGCGGAGGGAGGGGCTCAGCTAGGAAATTGGGAGCGCTGATATGATTCTCCGGATGCTGAGGGAACGCTGATGACACACAAACACGGAGATGAAGAACAGACTAATAATCACTCCCTCTCAGCCCAAATGGTTTGGAGGCATATCCACGTCAAAAAAAGCTTAAGTGTTCATTTATGAAATAACATTTTAGACCTTACAGGGGAGAGTAGGGAAATTGTTAGACTGAGAGAGATGGAAAAGCGTTTGGCATTACTGTGGTTGACAGCATCAATGAAGACATTGCTGGGTTTGGCCACTTTCAGGTAGACAACGTCGGGGGTGTTCTTGAGGGCTGTCACGGCGTGCTCGTGGCTCACGTCCTCCAGACAGCAGCCGTTGACCTGCACGCACACAAGTGCGACAAATGTCACGTCAACCCGCTACACTAGCACCACCATGAATGACGTCGCCGCTCACCGCCAGAAGCTTGTCGCCGATTCTCAGCCGCGTGTCTCGGTGGGCGGCCCCTCCCTCGATGATCTTGGTGACGTAGATTCCATCGTCTCCCGGGATGTGTTGATTCCCCACCCCACCGGCGATACTGAAGCCAAGACCTAAAAGCCAGAAAATATGACTCACTTTCTTCCAGGATGCGATTTCCGAGATTGCCTCACCTTTGGGTCCTTTGACCAGTTTGATGTCCACCACTCTGTCGCCCGCGGGCTTACGACGACGCACGTACAGTCGCACCAGAGATCCCGCCTCCTTCAGCGCTTCGACGGCGCGACTGTGCGTCACGTCGCGTACGTCCACTTCGTTCACACGAAGGATCACGTCGTTCACCCTGACGACACAAACGCAAGTATACCAAATGACAAATAGTACTTATTTGCTAGTAAAATAGTTAATAAGCTAATAGAACCACAAAAAATGAATGGACCTTTAGCATAAGCTAAATGAGCCATGAAAACCGAGGACTTGTGCCCGATCGGGTAACAGTTGTATTATGTACGTGTCCCCGGGGGGGTCGTGTACGAGTAACACACACCTGAGGCGCCCGTCCTGCGCGGCAGCGCCCCCCGCGATGACTTTGGTGATGAAGATGCCGGGGTCGTCGCCCACGTGGGGGTTGTCCACGCCGCCGGCGATGCTGAAGCCCAGACCCGAATTACCCTGCGACACAAGGGCCGACCATCGTCACGGGGCGCACGCCATCACGCCAGGCGTCGGCGCCACTTACCCTCTCCAGCGTGATCTCCTCGTATTCGTAGTCCGCCTCGGTTCCGTTCACCTGGGCACAAATGTAGTCTAAGTTCAAGGTATGCCTTCTTCCTAATTTTAATGTATACGAGGTGGAACTCACATAGGGGGGCGTGTCCAGGCTGTCTGCGTTAATCAGGACAGGAGGGGGGTTGGCCTGAACAACAAGAGGACACACATAACACATTTCAACAATCATGGTTAGCAAAAATAGCTGCGGTGGTGAACAGGGACGCGTGCTAGTCTTCATCCCGGCGACCTCTATTACGCAAGAGCCATGACCCCGCCTCTCGCCGTTCCCAAAATTAACCAGCATCGAGCGCATTGATCCGGTCGGCCGGGCGAGCGGCTCTCCGTAGCAGAAAATGAAGGGCCGCCTGTCCGTGGTGCTCTAATAGACTTCCTGCCCCTGAACCAATCACCCTCTCCAAATCAAATAATATTATTTGTCAAGTACAGCACCCCCAAAATGTACCACAAGGACTCTAAGCATACCAAGTGACAGGCGATGTACGCATTTCTCTTAATTGCTGCACCAAAACCAGCATGACACCCAACCTATTACTAAATATGAATTCATTCAAGATGAAAAATAAAGCTAGCAAGTAGCACTTGGCAACTGCCTACTTTCATAGAGATCTTGATTAAACCTGGATTAAATCAGAACAACCTGTCCTATATGAATGCAATAAAAATATTTAAGAAAGGAAAAATATATATAAAATTTGTCCATCAGGCCTAGTTTAGGCCAGACAAGACACGGATGGAGATGGAAGATCGGAATTTGTAAGACTACCTTGACGTAAGCCCGAGGAGCCACCTTGGCGCCGGTCTTGGTGGGACTCTTTTTCACACTGTCGCGCAAGTTGAGGAAGCGACCACGAGCGCGGCACGATGCCGGTACGGTGCACGCCGTGAAGGTAGCCAGCGAGGCCCGGGCCTGCGGGCGCCCGTCGTCCGGAGCTTCCTCATCTATCCGGATGGCCTCGGAAGTAAAGAGCTGCCGCGAGGACATCTTTGTCACGGCGGAGCGGTACGGCGCCGAATGGCCTTCGGCGAGGGGGGAGCTTGTGGTTTCAGTGGCGGCCGTGGTCCGCCCACCGCATGAATAATCAATGTTGGCCTTCAGTGGCCGCGCGTGTCAACACTTTAGACGGGGAACGTGACCGCAACAGATGGACACAAAATGGCTGACTGTCCACTTTTGTCTAGTTGGGAGGAGGATAGGAATTTGAGCAAGCCTAAAATCTAGATTCTAACTCAATTCGCACTTTGATTTAATGTATGTATTTCTTTCTTCTATTTTATTTGTACATTATTGTATTTATGTTCAAACCTTACAAGGCTTTTTGCCTCCCATCTATTTGAAAAAAATCAGAATAATAAATGCCAATATTTACATTTTTTTTGAACGGCCAAAAGTATCCAAACGAGGAGTCAACAAAAATGAAACTTGGGGAAACCCATTGTAAAAGGGTGCTTGAACAAAGCCAGGAATTAAAAACAGCTCCAATTGTATTCAGCCTAAACTAACTTGAATGAAAATCTGATATAACCAAGCCAAGTGCTAAACAACCAAGAGCGCCTTGCAATGCCACAGCATATATGTATAATCAAAAGAGAAGTGTGTTACGTGTGAATTAAGGTTTCTAGCTACATGTGAGGAGGTTGCTAGGCAACGCCACGGAAGGCAAGACTACTGCGGGCTTTCCTCATCTGCCCTCAAAATCATGCCGCTCTTCATACACGCACACCGAAAAGATAGACTGTGTCAAAATGTGCAAACCGGACCCCACAAATTACAAGGGTGGGCAAACCGGTCCCCAAGGGCCACTGTGGGGGCACATTTTTGTCCAACCGATCCAACATAGACACTTTAACCAATGGAGTTCACTTATGGGACTTCGAAAAAGGTAGATTTTCAGAGGTTGGAACAAAAGCCTGCACCCACTGTGGCCCCAAATGGGCATGCAGGATGGGGTAGGGGTCTGGGGGAGGGGGTTACCTGGATGGGAGGATAGGGGTTGGAGGAGCAGGACGGGAGGGGGCTGTCATCACCGTGAGGGTAGAGGGAGGAGAGTGCGGGGGAGGAGGGGAGCTCCGGCCGCTCAGGTCCTGACGACAGAGACCCCTCAAACACGCACTCCAACGACGCCACCTGCGGGACATAGGTGGTAACACAAATGGAGCTCACACAGCAAAAGTGGAATGCAGATGTTCAAGGACATCCTTTCAAAAGCTATTGGGTAAGAAGGCAATGCGTCTCAGCATGTGTGTGGGTGGGGGTGGGGTGGGGGGTTTTAATGAAAGGCATACCCGCACTGCTGTTCATTCAGTTGGTCAACAAATCGGATTTGAAAGCTAAATTCTCCATGAGGACTGAAATAAATTAGGGCCACTCCGAGACCAGCAATACCTTCATAGGCGAGATGTGCGCGTGGGTGACATAGCCATGGACATTCTCGATCTGGGATAGGTTCTTCTCGGCCACCTGGACCAGCTCGGGACCGCCTGCCTCTTCCGTCAGGTGCGGAGAGCTGCGGTCCTCTTGAGGGGACGAGTCCTCGTCGTGGTGCCGGTACTTCTGAAAGACCAAATGGGAAAAGGTCAATATCAAGTGCCATTGAAGGAGACGTCAGTCCATCCATCATCGCCTTGTTCCCAGATGAAAATAAATCATGAGCTCATAACAATGACGGTCATGAAAACGAGTATCATCTTGGTGACAAAAATGTATTTAAAAGATGAAGGAAAAAGTCCATCCCCAATACCTGGAATCATCTTCTTGAATTCATTGGCTGTCAACATACATCACATTTCTTTCATCTGGTTGAAACTGTGTGTTTCTTTTAGTTTGTTATGGATGTAGTGTCATAAATCCCAGTGATAGAGGGGGAGAAAAGTTCCCAAAACAAACTAGAAAAATGATGTGTAGTTGCAGAGACGACAATGGAGTGCCTCATCTTCACGGAAAGGATGAGGAAGAAGAAGATGAGGGGGGAGGAGGCCCATGGCTGACTACGGGATGACAAAAGAAGCTAAAAATAGCAGCATCAGCAGATGTCGCGGAATGACAACGATGTGGAGGCGCAAGATGAGACAAGACCACAAACGTGGCAAACGGCGGGCGCAAGGACTCTGCCACGAAATTCATCACCACAATTCTTTCACTTCGTTGATGTGTAAGACGGCAAATCTGCTGAAGCCATTGACAACTAATCAACAATCAAACTCCTCAAAAACTGCAAGACAAGCGACCAATCAATTCCAGGAATTTATGGATTCCACGGGCCTAAATGCTCTGTTTCCACTTTTCAAAACATCACCAAAAATCACCAGCTCAAAAACTGAAACTTCAACAAATTACAGGTCCAAATAAACCAAAAACCCCAAGAAATATGTTAGGCCTTGATAGTTCAAGTCCTTTGACTCCAATTTGACCAGACTTATCTCCCAAATAGTGATGACTTTGTGCTCCATAAGAAGATTTCACTCATTTAAAATTGTATGTTACTTTGTTAAAGTTGCATGAATCAGGATCAGCTCTGGCACTCAAAGGTCAACTTGACATTTAGGCCATACTCAATCCAAAATGTAATGTATGTGGATGTCATTTCCAGAATTTTTTTGGGATATCCAAAAAAATTGCCAATAAAGCACAAGGCCAGCTGTTGGCAAAGTGAGAATCCCAAGTTGTCCGTGGCCGAATGAATCCCCGTCATGGAGCACCCACCTTGCATCCGAACATGAGCGAAACGGCGTTGCTGCTGCATGCCAACTTGCAGTGGCACAAAAGGGGCGAGAAGCACTCCAGCTTCTTGGCGGCGGGGGCCATCTTGTCGTTGGCCGACAGCCGCCTCCTGCGGGAGTGTCGGCGCCACTTTCCGCGGCGCTGGCTCGCCCCCGCGCCACCACCTCGGCCGCCCTCGCCTTCGCCACTGTTGCTGCTGCTGCTGCTTCCTGCCCTCACCATCCGCCCTCATTCCTATCGTCGCTCCATGGCGGCGAGCCGGAAAGCCGTGAGGGGGAGCTTTCTTCATTCAGGGGGAAGAAGCCTCCGCCAACCGCCACTGCACACCTCCTCCACTCAAGCTAACCCCCCCCACATCTTCCCCTACTTTGGGTCGGATAAAATCTGTCTCAAGCGGGTTGGCGTTTGCCTCCTCTTCTTCTACTTTCTCACTCAGTGTTTTTGCCTGTCTCTACCGTGGGGGTGTAATGCTCTCCAGGGGGAGGGGGTGGGCGAGCGTGGTCACGTGACTCACGAGAAGCTCGGCGAGCTACCTCCCGAGGGAAGGTAGAGCGTGGAGGATGAAGGAGTAAGGCAAAGTAGCCGGAAGTGACATCACAGCAACGAATCGGCGACTCAGCAAAAACAACGTGCACGTCTGACGTGACATTCGGCCTCCTGTCCTTGTCGCCATAGCAACAGAGGCAAGGGCTCAAGGGGAGATGCACATGCACTCACAATTTGACTATATATATAAAAGGCCTGATCCAATGGTATGGCGTGACGGCACTCACTTGCTAATTTCACTACAATGTTGTTGCCCAAGTAGCACTATCCTCAAGATTGCCGGCAAGTGACGAAATCCATCCCCATTCACAAGACATAAGAAATCTAACCTTAACTATCTTATCGATGGTCATTGCATTGATAGTATCTGACAGGTCTGGATGCGCACACCACTTTCTAAATTTACCCTCAGAGTGTGCATGTACCACACATAACTTACATTAGATACAAAAGGGAGACTAGCGCCCCCTGCTTCCGAAATGCCACATTACACATTGCACTTGCTTAAACTCATCGGCACCACATTTCTACAGCACATTCAAATCCTTCAGCTCAATCAAAAAAAAAATCTCATAACAAAAATTTCCCCAGTACTTCAATTTCAAATGTCTTTCCTACATTTCTCAAACCAAATATTTTCCATAACCCTTGTTTATTAACGGCATATTTATTATGTTTGGCTTAGCCATTCTTAATTCTTAAAAAGTTGCTTTATTTATCGAGTAGTTGTCAAGAACAATAATTTCGATAGTGGATTTATCTCAAGTGGATTCACCAAAAAAAATAGAATGGGAAAAATGCAGTACATTTCCCTTGTTTAATTTAGTTTTAAAAAAGTTTTTAAAAAAAACAACACAAATTCCAAATAAGTTAAAAAAAAATACAGAATTTTCTGCCCAGCCTTCAACGACAAATTGAATAATGGATAAGTACATTGAAAGTGGCAGCCACAGAGTACAAACCAGGTCGGTTGGGCGCCCATCTTCAGCATTCGTTACGACCAAGAATACGACAACGTGACGTCACCGAGCACAAGCGGACCGCATTAGAAAGCCGCGCTATTTTAGGAGCATAAAAACACGCGCAAACGGCACAAAATATCCTCTCCACATCAAGGGGGACTGCGCGGCGGAGGCGCCCGAGCGTCGTTACCTTAGTGGTGACGATACAAATGCAGTCCATGGTCTTGAGCCCGGCCGGCCCAGCTCAGCGCCCGGTGGCGTGCGCGCTTTAGAAAAGCGAGCGACACCGGTCAGTGGGCCAGTGAGCCTCGATAAGGCGCGGAGAGGGCCGCCCCGCTCCTCCCCCGGACCTCCGTCATCGTCCGCGGCCGCCGCCTCGGCTCACACGATGCTGCCTGCGCACGGCTGGCCAAGCAGTGGGAGCAAAAGGGAGGGCGGGGGCGCTACAGTCTCCATGGATGCTTCAGTAAGCATCTCGGAGTCCACAAAAAACTTTACAAAAAAAAAAGGTACGGGCAAAAAATTATAAAGATAAAAAAAATAATTAAAACAAATTGATCCACTTGGGATACAAGATTCAATTCCTATAAATTTTGGGTGATTGTAGCGCATCTAATTAAATATAGGATGAACCTGATTTGCAAATTGTGCTGCTTTTTTTAATGATTAACCCAACATCATCGAAATTGCCTAATACAATATCAATACAGTCAGTCTTACTTAACCTGCACTAAAACAGAATACTTGACTAGTTAAGTGGAGTCTCAACTCGAACAATATAATTTGTCAATTGGCGCTACTCAAATCAACCACAGCAAGAAACAGTGTGATGATAAATGACGCCATTCTACTTCCTGTTGCGTCAGGGCACGCCGCCGCCTCCCACTCAACTTGGCCCAACAGCGTGACTGCCGCTAAAGCGGCGAGGGGGCAGCGCGCTCGTGTCCCGGCACGAGCGCTGAGGCGGGCAGGTCGTCGCAGCGATGGCGACGCGCGCCGTTACCATGGTAACACCGCAGAATCCCCCACATGGGGCCACCACCACCACACGGAAGCCAACAGGCTCACGACAAAAATCATTCAACGCAAATGATGATACACGGACAAAAAAATAATGATATTTATCCCCAAAACAGCAACAAACGACGATCCGCCATGAATTCCTCCTATCATCACCATCGGCAATTTAACGGCTACTAAATATCTTTAAGAAGCATCACCTAACGTAAAGATGATGCATAAATAATCTGTTTGTTTAAACTAATTGGGTGGTGATAGACAGGTGGCGGGCACGCTCATATGCAGGCAGGCAGGCAAGCACGGGCCCCGCCCACTTTCATGCTCTCACATACACAATTGGATGCCGCATGCGTCGTGGCCGCCCACACTACTTACTTGGGCGTCACGCTTTGGCGAGTGCGAGGCCTCGACCAACACGTGCAGGATTTCGTTGAGGAGTGCCGAATCCTGCCGTTGGCGGCGGGCGACAAAGAGGGCGTGGGCATTCGCGTCATTATCACCATACATACACACAAGCGCAAAGCAGCGGAATAAACTTACATTTTTAGATATAGTTCAACTAATGCTGTATCATATAGATCCCCAAATAGATCTTAAAGTTTAGAACTGCTTGTACGATGGGAATTTTGTCCAAATTTGTGCTAACTTGCAACATTTTTGGTATTCCAAATGCCATAAAAGTTGTCGTAGTACAATCAACCGCCCCTCAATATCAGCCAAATTGCTTCCCCTGCTTACCATAGGTGAGTAATGCATGCATAACAATTAAAAATAGCAGCGCAATTAAACCATATCTATCTATATCTACATACACACACATTACTTCAAATATGCAGTATAAATAATACAATAATAATGTGAACTTAATATTTAGCTCAAAGCTACTGGTCAGAAGAATTAGTATATAAATATTTTTAGACTTCAGCAAAAACACATGAATGCTGCTTCTTTTAGAGTGTATAGTTTTAGCTTGCAGTACTACTTGATGTTTTGATCATTTAGGGCAGGTCAGTTTAAAGTCAATTTAAACTCAAATGAGATAAGTTGATATGTGTTTTGATCTAATTTTGGCAGTGGCGCCGACTTGTTTCATTTGGGGCACGAGCTCGTTACCTCGATGCTGGTGCTAAGGCTGGGCAGCGTGTCGGAGGTGACGGTGGTGCTAGGAAGGCTGGAGAAGTCCCACGGGTTGACGGGAGCCACGCCCTCTGCCGTCTTGCCGCTCTCCGCCCACCTCTGGCTGTCCAATAAGGTCACTTCGTAAAACTCTTGGATATCTGTCGCACAGGGGAAGAACCGTCATTTCTTTCACATGGTTTTGCATGTCGTGAAATTTAAGCTTCTAGAAAAAAAAGGGAGTCATCACACACATACACCAGTAGATGCCAGTGTTGCAGTCCCTCAAATGTAGTAGCGTTTTAGTCGGCTTGTAAACGGGTATGGAGAGGTATCAGAATTGAAATTTCAAAGTATCGATATTCAGTTATTGTTTTTCTATAAGAAAAAGGTCAGCAGAAATGTTTTGTAATGAAACATTTGATTTTGCACTACTGGTAACAAAGGATAATTTTGCCTCTTCCTCATTGGTTGCCTTTGACGACACTAGACATCGTATCCGTTTTGAATGGTATCGGATGGACAAATATTTATTCACAATAAAATGTTGATCAGAGAATAAATATATACATATAGAAAATTCAAATTTGGTACAAGTCAATTGGCAATTAATTGACAATCCAAGCTATGTCTCGTTTTCCATTCTCACCGCCTTTAGTGTGAAAGGGCAAAATCAGGTGTTTATTTCGGGAAAGTTTCAAGTATGGAACAAGATGGCTAAAAATAGATGACATATTCACGACACTCACGCTGATGTAAAAATACTTCCGCACCCCCCCCCCCCCCCCCCCTCCACTATCACTTGCCTTGATGGAGGAGGCCATCAAGCGAATACAAATCCCAACATTTAGGAATTCAACAATTCAACTCCTTTCGGGACAATGGAGTGGCGACATGATGGCGGGCAGATGATAACAGAGAGCGTCGATGTTTGCCATCTGCTGGGATGGATGCAGGCCAGCGCAAGAAGGACAAGAACAACAAAGTGGAGCGTCTCAGATGGCGAGGGGAGGGTGTGGATTAACAAGGGGGTGGAATGGCCATGTCCGCAGAGGGATTACAAGCGGCTCGGCCCGCTGCCAAGGTTGCCTCACTTTCCAACGCTTTGGACTCACAACATCATGTTGCGCTCCCATTGACTCCGAAATATATATTTACCCATTCGAACTGGGATTCTTGACATTTAAGCGGGTTTTGGTGCCATTGCCGGCAATAGACGCCCAATCCATTTGCAGGGTGTCGGCCAATGAATGAGTGCCCTCAATTATTATATATACCTAACTCAAAATATGTCTGTCTTTTACCATTGTGTAGCCATTACATGCAAAACTATAGCACTTTTTTCCTCCAGAAATTCTGGTTGTGATGTCACAACCAGAATTGACAATCATTTCTATAGCTTTCTAGCGCTATGTTAGCTAGCTTGCATATTTTGGCACAGCACTGACAGTACGTATATGGATTACATGCCAGCACACTGCAAAAATCTGTAGCTCATTCTGGATTTGACACCACCGTCTGTTGTGGAGTTTTTAGTGGGCGGGGCCAAAGCAAAAAGGAAAACTAATAAGAGCCGAATTTAATTATTCAGCCTTTTCCGGGATTTTTTTTTGGGGGGGGGGGGGGGGGTCCTCCAATGTATGTACTGCCATCATTTTAAAGTCATTTGTTGTAGCAGCTTTAAGTAAATTAAGAGTAAAATGTTTCATCTATTGCTTTTAATGAGTTAAAAACAGGGTAAACATTTGAATGCCGTTTGTGAGCACAATGACAACAGTTATGATAAGGTGACACGCCTCAGACCGCATTCCTGTCGCTTCCCGTTAGCAGGCAGCAAGCCGCACATTAGCGTTTCTTCAACCATGACAGCTCCACACTCAATCACTCGTCAAAAGTTGCAACTTGAATAATTCATTCAAAACGGTCACTTTTTCTGTTATCAATACATTAGAAGGAAGAAACATGTTCAAGGGGTTAGGTTTTTATGATGTGCGCCATTTAAGAGGGGGGGCTATTTTCCTTATACTAGAAGTTATTTCTTGTATAAATGATCTCACAAACTAGAAGATCCCAATCCTGGGGTCAATTAACTAAATGGCAGCTAACCAATTATAAAAATAATTCAACAGAAACTTTTGAATTCCTTCATCTTCCCTACAACTTACTCTTACAAGGATCACGGAGGTGCTGGAGTCTATCCCAGCCAACAGTGGGATGCAGGGCCCCTGAATTGGTGGCCAGCCAATCGCAGGGTACAAGGACACAAAGAACCATTCATATCTAGGGGCCATTTAGAGTGTTCAACCAGACTACAATGTATGTGTTTTGCACGCGGGAGAAAAACAGAGAACCTAGAGAAAACCAATATTTGGCAGAAGTTATATAGAAGGGTCGAGGCCATACGTACCGATGAGGGCCTGGAAGAGGTTGCTCTGGAAGATGTCAATCACCCTCTGGATGGACACACGCAACGGCCGCTCGTCAGCATGCTGTAGTTTGGCTCGGTACTCCTCCAGCAGGGACAGCGCGCGCTGAGCGTCTGTCACGAAAACGCCATGTTAAAGAGCAAAGTCGCAAATGCCCGCACCCAGCCAATAAAAGGTGTACACAAGTCCTTAAAAGTCTCTTCATTTGCTCTTCAAAATATATTCCACAAGTTAAGGGTTTTTTTACCGGCTGAAGTCCTGTCAAGTTTGTTGTTGTTGTTGTGTATACTAGTTTTGAAGTCCTACTCCTTAGTCATTGTTGAACTGAGCTATGTGGAATGGCTCATTAGATATCAATCTTGTGGACCTACATAACTCTTCCATTGCCATTGACTATGATAGACGTCCATTCAGCCTTCTGCATGTTTTTGACGTCTATTACTGTCAATGGCGACGAGAGAGTTGCTCGAGAAAATATATTCTTGGAAAATGTGAGGTGATTTGGCAACACCATGTCATAACGGGAAGATACATTGCTTACTAAATCAAGAGTCATCTCAATACTGAAGAAAATGACGTCGTTTTAATTCGAATACTAGTTCAAATACCATCGGATTTTCAGTACTTAAGAGTTCGACTGGAGTTTGCACCCCCCTTCTAAAAAAGTGCTTTCTCCTCCCAACTTGGACTTAGCATGTCAAGCTAACCGGCTAGCCCGCCTTCTGCTCGGGCCTCTGCGGCCCGGTTCCGTCCAGTCAGGGGGGATAGCTGCCAAACGACCGGACCCGCCCTGCCCGGTCCTCCCGAAAAGTTAGGCTGTGGTCGAGCGACAGAATTTATGGACTTTTCCCCCACGGCGGGCAGGCTTAACATGCTAGTTGGCCAGTGAGAGGGAGAGCCGCTTAGGGCGACCAGAACCAAAAGCGTCGCATTCAAGCAACTGACTCGCGGGGCTCGCCGGTAACTCTTACCTTTCTTTCTGACCGGCATGGCGCCTCCCGTCGGGTTCGGCGGTTCTGAGGATAATGTCTCCGTCCTGACTAAGTAAGTGGAGTCCTCTCAACTGCTCGACTGGGAGGGACAGAGACGCGTCCCACCGGCACAAGTCCACATAGCCCCTCCCGCACCGCCAGCAAGGTCCCGGACGGGCGGTACCGCTTTACTGGCTCTCGACGCTCCGAACCGAGCCGAGCCGAACCGAGTCGAGCCGAAGCGATATGGTTGGTGCCTGGTGCCTGCGTGTGAGGCGAAAAGAAAAGAAGGCAACTTGTTTATGGTCGGGTGGAGAACAGTGCCCGTGCACGGCCCTGCGACTCGTGCACGCGCCTGCCGTGTGTTCGTGTCAAAGTTGAGCGAGTAAATCCCTCCTCTTCCTCCTCCTCACCGTTCAAATCCAAACTTTCCTCCAAAATGGCGTCCCTGTCCGCCTCCTTGCGTTTATTGTGGCGTTTTGGTTGCTTCCTGTTATTGCTCCTCGATTTCCTGTCAGGAGCAAAACACAGCTGTTTTATTTCAGGGATATTTACATCATCAAACGTTCCTCAACGTTGCAATTAGGGGGAAAAGTGCAGCTGCAGTCTCATGAGTTGAAAGATAGATATCACGTGGGATAGTAGATGCGAAAAGTCGAATTTAGAGGCGTTAGTATTCGACGACCATCTTAAAGCAGTAGACTTCTCAGGAGAGCTCTTTTGTGATTTTTTTCAAGATGTCTATTTTATATACCCATGAAGGTGTCTATGAATAAACCTGGATGTTCAAAAAATGTGTTTCATTTATATCACATCTGACATTTGTGTGTTTGAAAGTCGCCCAAATTTGAGTAATTTTGTTAACCTGAAATCATAAAGAAAATGTTAGGTTGCAGCCCTGCTTGACACTTTCGATGTCAAAACTACTGGACAGATTGAGACTAAAGCTTGTTGTTACGCTTTAGGCTATTACTGAGTGTCATTTTGGCCTAGAAAAGGGGGAAGGTACAATTTTGGCTGAGGTCCCAATTTAACACTTGGAGCAGGTTATGATTGATGATGATGGTTAATAAGGTGGGAAGAGCACTTTTTGATAGTTAAAGCCTGACATGACCTAAGCGAAAGCATTCCTCTTCAATGTATGAAATGTTGCTCTTTCTGAATGAGAGGTCGCCGACCTCCCCCCGCCCGCCGCCTACTTTCATGTCAGTGAGACTATCTGTTGGCGCCAGCGCGTGCCAAAGTGGAGCTTATCTCAGTCCGATTAATTATGAGCATGTTGTTTCGCTGTGACATGATCACTAATCACATCAGCGGAACTCCTGCTGAGTATAGAAGACCACCGGTGCCCAGCTCAAATCAATCAATAAAACACTATATCAGGCAATACAATTTGAAATCTACATAAAAAATACAACTTGAACTACATAAATTATAAGTACACAATACAGTCGATACAAATGGATCATAAAAACCAGATGACATGATTATTTCAATAACAATCCAAATAAATGAATCCATCTGAGCTGGTTAAATAGACTATAAAAGAACACATGACATCTAAACAAATCATTAAAAAATATTGAAAAACATAAAAACATTCAAACTACTGAAACACTTTTGTATTTAATAGCAAATCAAGCAATGTATTCAATTCTGGGACTCCCATTACAGCCTAGCTTAGAGCCACAAATGGGAAATCCCATAGACATTGACCACAGCGACCTATCCAACCGCCGAGTTTCCAAAACCGGGATGACTGGGTTGAGTGGACTGACGACAAAGCACCAACTCATCTGCGACTCACGTTCGTATTCTGGCTAACACAAACGATAGCGTTCCACTATTGTGCCCCAAATGACAATCTAGCCACTGTGTGGTCTTGTTTGTATGCTTGTGTGGTGTGTGCACTCGTACTACGACTACACACAGTATGACGCCATCCAATAATTGTATCATTCACTTACAGGCTGCTATTGTCAATGCTAACACGATCGTGGGCTCATTCGCTGCCACTATCCAACTTTAAATGTGTGTATTGTGCTCTATGGCAAGCATGATACATATAATGCTGTAATGTAAATGCAAGTGGTCATAGCAACAGCACAGTATTTCATGATTCTAAGCAGTTGTGAACTATTATCTAGACATTGAGATTTTTCAAGTAGTATTTTCTATTTTTAGCCAATATTCTCTTCATTTATTCCTTTTCTATTTCGTCAAATGTCCATATGACAAAAAGATTCTATTGAGAGAAAGTGACGAAATTAAGTCTATAAACACATCATTAATGTATTGTGTGGCACTTATAGCTATACACATTTAAATACATGGGTGTTGAAGTAGTAAAGTTAAAACCAATGCACAAAAAAATGAATAAAAATTGTAATAAATATATAAATAAAAATAAGAGTTGAAATAAAGACTGGAATAATAACATTGAAATCAGAATTTCTCTTGGATGCCAGCTCCAGGGAAAACCACTTAGTTGCTTGTTATTGCAAAATGTGTCCGCGATGAGGCACTAGCGTAACCAAATAGCACAAGAGCAGCCACGATACGTTAGGGGCCTCTAGTGGCCAACTTGTCGCTTAAATCGTTTAGTAAGTAATATTGCTGACCTAAAAAATGTCCAAATCCTGTTTTGAGACCTTTTCTGGACTGCTATCTATACTATGTATAACTATATCACTGCGTTTGCTTCTTTTTATCGTACACTCTTATCCTTCAATTGATTACACTTTTCTTTCCATTTGTCATTATAAACACTTTGTTGGAGCTTTCAAGATGAACAACAAAGAATAAAGGTTTACAGAGCATATTCGAAATACTCACCAAACAATAGCAACTCCGTTCTTTACGCGTGTAAAAACTCTGACAGTATGAACGACATGCTAAATGCTAACTATGTGTATGGTGAGGAGATAGCCAATGGGAGGCCAACGGGGTTATTGGGAGATAGCCAATGGAAGAGCAACCCCATCACAACAATTTCAAAATAAAATGCAGGTGCTGAAGGTGCATTTCCAATTCGGGGATGATGGAATATTTGAGTTTCGTAATTTGAATTTCTTTCATATTCAGAGACAAAATTTTGCCTTGGATGCTTTTTGTAACCTGGATATTTCGTGTGTACAAAGGTTGGTAAGTAGAGGTACCATTGTACATGCAAGAATTAATAAAGAATCTAATATATTGGGAAGTTTTGTATAGGGTATCAAGTTATAAAATGTGGCTCAAGTGTGGTCTACATAGCGCCTTTTCGTGTCCTCAAGGCCAAAAAGAGAATGATTGGCAACATTCTTTCTGGCAAGAATGAACATGTCCAAAATTTCTCCGCCCAGATTCGTGGATGACTATGAAAGCGGCTCAAACCAAACCGAGGTTAGTTATTATTGTGAAGTGAAATGCTCAGAACTAGGATGAAGAAAAAGGCTTTCTATTTACAAGAATAAATAAAATCTATAATAACAAACTGTGAAGATTTTAGATATATTTTGGATCCTGCCACTGGGGGCGCTCTGTAGTAGCTTATCCATAGTAAAAGTTCTGATGTTTTTATTTAATGACCCAAAAGTGTGCACACATTAAGATAAATTGAGAAATTTGAATATTATGTCCCAAGGTTATTGACTGTACCGACAAAGAAGGCACACAGACCAAAGTAGAAGTCACAAAATAAAAGTCCGGTTTATTGTCAAACAACAAACTTTGCACATACATCAAAACAGGCGGCCAGAAAGCAACCAAAAGAGGGGGGTTTAAAAAAAAAAACAATAAAACAAAACAAAAAAAGACTTCTTTTCTTTGGCCTCCCACCATACAAACAACCAAAGCAAAATAAAAATTAAAAAAAGAAACAAGTCCGTTATGGTACAGCTAAAGTACATACATTAAATTTACTGGAATGCTCTGAGTTGAACAGCTGAAGACGGATTTTCTGATTACGCGGTCAAAGATGGATGGGGGAGATGAACCAAGCGCCCGTTTGCTGCCCCCCCCCCCTTTGCCAACAATATGTACAAAAATAGAAAATGTAAATAAAAATACAAACTAATTCCCCGCTGTTGTCGTTGAGGCCCGAATTGTGCGTGAGGATGGCGGACGTGGGTTGGCTTTCCTCGTTGAACTCTGCTCGCCAATCACCGTGTTTTTTTGCCTTTTGTTTGGATCCGTATTCTTTTTGGATGAGCGACCCTCCCCCCCCGGAAAGATGAGCGACAGGAAGTGACCCGAGCGGGGCACCGCCACCGCAGCCGCCGCATCAATCGTCGTCGTCGGTTTTCTGCTTCTTGGTCTCCACGTCGTCCTGAAAAACCAAAATATCGGGTCAAATCTGTGCTATTGACGGCGGGAGACATCCACCCGGCCTTCATTTATATCAAAATCTTCTTCAGCATGTACTTTTGAGTTAATTTTTTTAATCACCTCGTCATCATCTTCGTCGTCTTCGGCCGCTCGCTTTGTGCCGCCCTCCAACTCGTCATCGTCATCCTCATCATCTTCCTCGTCACCTTCTACGTCGTCTTCCTCGTCCTCCTCGTCCACTTCGTCGTCTTCCTCGTCGTCGATCTCGGGCTCACCGTTCTCCTCGTTCTCCTGAAACATTGATTCATTGAAAATATCGTATTACAAAGACGGCTATTGAAACATAAATTGATCAATTTTATATGGGATAGCCAGTTTACTTTTTTTTTACCATTACTTGGTAATGTCCAATCCATTTGAAGTAGCGCCATCCCCTTCCAACTGCTACTGACTCTAATGATCCATTTAGCCAAAGGCCAAAGCAAAGGAAGTTGCTAAATGCTTAGGCACGCCTAATATATGGCCTTGTTGTCATTAGACCACACCCCTTCTCAATACAGAGCTGCACATCACCTATTATGCTTCATTGGCAGTGGGCTTTCGAGCGATACAATGTGAATAAAGAGGAGTGTGTGGCCAAACTACCCATTTGCCTAATAATTCAGCTCTCCCGGTTGCTATGAATGTGATCCAAATTCACGGAAAGTGTCACAATGGCTGATCTTGTGTTCGAGCCAAAGTCATCTCTGATTATTTAATAAGCAGTTCTTAAAACAAAACACGTCTTTGTATTAGTGAACAACGTCATTTGTTTCCATTTGGACACATTCACTTTGCTGCCACCTTGTGGCACTTGGGGGCATATGGCGACATTGCCAACATCATCCTCTCTCTCACCTTTCCATTGGTGGCAGCATCTTTGCCGTTTTCTTTCTCCTCCACCAACTTCTTGTCTTTCAATTCCTAAACAAACAAAAAAACAAGAGAAAAATGTTAGTTTTAAAAACACCTGTTTTACAAGACAAAACATGGTCGAAGCGTAACTGCCATTTGCGCGACACACACCCTCCCCTCTGCCTCTTTATCTTAATGGCTTGTAATCGGATACTTTGCCGGTGCATTGTGGGTAACGTAGTGCACCGGGCGCCATATGTCAGTAGACACGCCCGGGAGACGCACTGCAATAACCACAATGCAAGGCGACCAGTAGAGAAAGAGAGAGGAAGCCCCGGGGGCGCCAAATAGAGAGGGAGGGGGAGGGGTGACGTTTTTTATGAGGGGGGGTGACGACTTCAACGACGAGGAGGAGAGCGCGCGTGTAATAACGGAGGACAATAGAAGAAGACACATGGCCGACATCACACCGGAAAAGTGGCGCTAGTAGCTCAGATCCGAGGGTCGGTCACCTCGCGTGCGTTAAAGGCACCACGAAGCAATTCGACATGCCACGAGTGTCAAATACGCCCCCCCATTTTTTTTTTCAAAATGAACTTTCCCGTCCGAGATTGCGCGCGTCCAACTTGAGCAGGTTGTAGCGCCAACACAAAGCGCGCGCACGACGCATCACACCTCCGCTCACGCACGAGCGCGCACACGCACACATACATACACAGAAGTGCGCCGCATTCGCCGTCTTTTATTTTTTATTTGAAGAAAAGTTTCCCAGGGAGCCTCGCACGCGCGTAGCGGAAGCGCCGGGAGGACGCGAGCGAGCGCCTAAAACAAATAAACAAACAAACTGGCCGGTGCGGTCGGCGCCCACCATTCAAAGCAACTTTCGGAACCGGAACCGAGCGACGATGGAGCGCGACCGGCCGACCGGTCACTCGGTCGACGCGGTCCGCCACCACTTGGCGCGCGTTCTCCGCTTTTTTTTCTTCCACAACCCCCGAAACCGGGCGCTCTTGGCTGGTTCGGAACCGAGCCGCATGTCCAAACAAAGGCGACTCGCACGCGTGCAGGCGGGAGACAATGAGCCGCGAGCTGGCGTCATTCCGGCCGCCGAGATGCTCGGCGAAGTCGTTTCGGCTTCCCACCTTCGCGCACCCCTACGAGCGCGAACCGCGAGTACGCCAAAGGAGGGGAAAAATGATTATTATTTTAATCCAAATGACGCGCGAAGCTTTGTGGAGGTGAGCCGCTTAGCGAGCCGAGGACGCACGCACGGACGAACGCACGCGCGCACGCAGTCAGCCCAAATGAAAAAAGGAGCCCGATCAGGTCCTACCTTGGCCGACAATTCCGAGACCGAGTCGACTTTGGCGTCTGCCATTGTTTCGGGTGACTAAAATAAAGGAGTCTGGAACAGAAAGAAGGACGAAAGAACTCCCGGCTGATGGCGTTCGTTCGCTGTGTTATTGTGCCGATGGCCGAGCGAACTGGAAGCCGAGTGCTTCTTATAGGCTTGTGGGCGGGGCCGCGGCAGGCTGCCCCACTGCTCATTGGCCGAGCGGGCGGCAGAGGTGTTCTCGGCTGGAACAATGGCTCCGAAGCCCGAACCCCCCAGGCCGCGCCCCCTCCGTCCCCAGCGGTCGCTCGTCACTTTTTGCCCAGCAAAATGTCAAGGCGACCGAATTAGGCGGACAAAATGGCGACCGGCTGCTCCTGGTGGGCTTTTACACGGCCGGAAATCCCCAAACGTCGAGTTCTGTACCTCGGCTCGAGCGAGGGTGACGTTCGTCCCCGTTTCATCGATTGATGTCGGGAATAACCAATCGGGAGACGACTCGCGGTCCCGTTCTACCCGCCTCCGCGGGCGGAGGGAGAGCAAATTGAGTGGAAAGAGGCAAAAATGTCGACTTCTATCGCCGGTTGCCGCTTGCGTTAAACGCGCCGCGTCCTCGCGTGTCCGCCTTTGATCGCGAAAAAAGCCGGAGGCGTCGTAAGAACGCCAAGTGGAGCGCCAGCTCCACCGCCGCCATTTGAGCTTTTCCTCTCGCCCCTCCCTCTCTCCTTTCTCGGGGCGCCATTTTGAGCCTCCTCGCCTCACCACCGAATGGCGTACTAAACTCCTATGCTGTTAGTCTTTCGTTTGTACCAGATAAAAACATTCGACCAGACCCCCGTGCACCATTTGCCTTAGTCAAAGCCAAAACACAACGTGCACGAGACACGGTGAGCGTGCGTGAGGACTTTGACCGAGTGGCCTCGTTTTCGCCTTTGTTGGAGACAAAAGTGGCCGTGGAGGGGGATAAAAAAAATGTGCGACATAACACATGCGACAAGTGCCCCCCAAACAACATAAATCAACCAAGTGGTGTGCTCGTGGGGTGACATAAGGGCAAACATGGTTTTCTCCTTACCGAATTTTGCACACATCCGCTTTTACAAGCGAAACATGGGAAGAACAAAGTGGCGCAGACGACGCCGCCATTAGGCGCTGCTCGTTTTGGGGGGGATGGGAACCACTTCTGAGTAATGCTCGCCAACCAACGGTCGGCTTTGAAAGGGGAGTGGCCGAGGCTCACGGCGGCTCCAATTGGCCAGGCTCTCGGTGAGGTCGAGGCAATGGCGAGCTTCGATTGGCCTTCTCCACCGCCAGTCATTTCAAAATGCTGCGGCGTCGGCCTGACGGAAAAAGTGGTGTCTGGAATTCCGCTTCGACTGACGAGCTTTTCCATTTCGAGCGCGCACAGTTTGTTAACGCTGCTTTTGTTGTCGCCCAAATTTGGCTACCGAACGTTTTTTTTCTTTCACATTTGATACCCGATTCAGAACTTCAACATTTTCCAGTAATCCACATAATGCAGGCTTGGGTTTTCATCAGCCCAAATGTTCACTGGTCTACTAAAACCTGACATTTTTTGACCCCAAAAAGTTCTATTTATATCAAATTCCACATCCATCTACAGAATTACATTCAATTTAAAAAGTATAACAATTACTGAATAATTAATGGAAAACGCCCCTAAAATGTTCCAAAATTAACATAAAATATAGATTGATTAGCCTAGTATTGTCACACAATAAACAAAAAGTGACCCAGAATCAACAGGACACAATTCTCAAATTGCCATAAAATGACTCAAAGTCAAAATACTAAGACACTCATTGAACTTATTTTTCCTGGGAGGGGTGAAAGAATATATAACCATATTATTTGGTCAGGTCTTTTTAGTTTTGTAAAAAAATGATAGGTCATTTTGTAACAATTCCCATGTCATTTCCTGTTGTTTTGGGGGGCAATTGAGAATCACTTCATGCTGTCTCTGACAATTCTGGGTCATTTCCTGGGGGCGTCTGAACATTTGTTCACCCCTCCCAGTCCAAACGGATTGGACATCTCCCACTGTCAATGGCTTTGAAACATTTGCATTCACAAGCTGTCCCCCCAGTTTAGATGAATTGGACACATCATCGACATTGAGTTAACAACAAATATTTCCTTATTTATAAAAGTACTATCTTTCATTTTTATGCTCTTTGTATAATCAAAACATTGTTTTTCTTCAAGATTAGATTCTAATTATTGTCAATGTTGGAACAGATTGTAGGCCTTTCCATTCATTTGAATGGGGGCAGATGTTCCTATCTTTTGCTCATTTTGATTCTTGTTCTCTCCTCCTTTCAACACTTCTTCACAACACCTCATCTTGGTTCTGGATGCTGCCCCTCCACCCCAAACCTGTTTGTCCCCATTGTCACCCAAAGCCCCCTCTTGTTCCTCCTTTGTTCTCCATTAGGATCTAGGATCTCCCAATCTGTTCCTATTGTTGGGAACATCTCCATTCCCATTCTCATTTCTATTGATTCTTGTCCACTTCTTGTAACTTCTCCCAGTCAAAAGGGATTGCGCGCCCAGCTAATGAGTTCCCCAAAATGTACTGGACCCTACTATGACCAGGACATGACCCAAAATGAATCTTTTGGCTTTTAATCACAATAATGGGGAGGACCAGCTGCGATGACTAATATTTCAGTGCCATTTTCCCCCCTTCCAGTCAAAGTGAATTAAACGTCTAGCACTGTCAATGGCGGCGGGTGAGTTACCTTATCAGGCCCACATGGCATCTAAATGCCGTGAGGTCAAATGAATTTGACCTCACTGCTCTTTGTGATTGTTCCTCGGAGCGTCTCCTTGTTCCTCCTCATCTTCCTCTTCAAAAAGTGGAAGAGTGGCATTGTCGAGACTTGTTCCGACACCCCCGAGGGGTTACTTGCAGTGCCTGCTCAACAGTCCCTTCCTTCGTCTTTGCCGGTGAAGTTTCTACAAGTTCTAAAAATTCTGTGGAACATCAATAAATAAAACATGCTGGTGAGTTTTCACAATTCCAGTAACTTTTGACCCCCCCCCCCCCACACACACACACACATACACAGACAGACAGATAGAAAGTCACACCAAATATGCGCAAACGAGGAATACATGTGTGATGCTTTGCTAGTAACGTTAGCATGAGAAGAACACGCATGACAATGGGAGGAGGTGTTTTCTTTACAAGTCCTTTGGGGTTAGTGTGTGTGAGACAACTGGGGGAAGGTCTCCCTCAGGTACGTTTATTCCTTTCAACACAACCTCGGCGACTACACGCCAAATGATCAAGTTTCAGTACCCTCCTGGGGGGGAAAAATGGATTCGACTTCTGTTGGTGTCAATAGCAGCTAATGTATACCCCCATCTGCCATTTTTTTTATTAGCGCACTGTATGTCTTTACTTTAAGATTTACAAAAAAGAACAATGGGACAGCCTAAAGTGAGCCGGGAAAAAGCGAGGGTTTACTTTTTATCTTTTCCAATGATGTTGAAAACTGTCTCCTCCTGGTGGCAATTGAGTTCGTCGACCTCATTTGGACTCATTTTTGAAAGCTATCTTTCCCCGTGAGGCCCTCTAGTGGTGACGTTTCAGACGTGTCTGGGGAAAAGAAGAAAAAAACGTTATTAGCTGCCATTGACAGTTGCAGGCGTCCAATCAATTGGGATGGGAGGGTGAAGTGAATGCTCAAATGATGACACTGAAACATGAACAGTTTTTCCAGTCATAATATGAATTAAGGTTAATAATCACACTTTTTCATTGGATAAACTTTGCTTCAAAAACAATAAATGTTGAGTTTTTCAAAACCTAAATGACTGCAAATGTATAAAAAGCTGGAATTGAATACAAGTGATACCCCCATGCATCCACTGGATGGCGACACACTAGCGAACGTCTCATCCAGGTCAAATATTCAGCATTGCAGTAAAATGTAATTCTATGAGCAAAATATGACACAACAAGCCACTAATTTGGCACCGGCTACGTGGATTCTTTTCTGTTAAAGATCAAATCTTAATTTTCCCAATAGCCACAAGTAAAAAAAAAGTCTTCCCTCAAACTTAGAAGGACTTGCACGAATTTTCCCAAGTTGATTTATGAAAATGAAAAGTCAATAAAGAAACGTTCCTATGTGTCAAGTTAATGCGATTGTGTGTGGGTGTGCACGACACACACAAAGACACTGCAGCTTTTGTTCGGCCACACACGTACATGCACACGTCGTGAAATGGCGGCCGAGGGTAACGTGGAAAATGTCGACTGGATTCCACAAAAAACTGGAGTGGATTAACTTTTCCATTTGTCATTTTTTTTTCTCCCCACATATGAACAAACCGTGGATGTAGATTAGGAGACTGAATTTAAAAGTGAACTAATCTGTACGTGTGGGTATAGATGACTAACCTGAATAAAACTAACCACCGATTACTATATTGTGGCTACAGATGACTAAACTGTGGGCAGTTAATGTTACAAGACTATCTACGTTACCAAACAATGCTATAAAGCACATAAATCTAACTATTTTCCACTTTTGTGTTTGACATTTTTAGTTTGAACCACCTAGCATGTCGGTTAGCATTTCTAATGTTTCCTTGTGAAGAGTCACAGCTGGCGAAAACATGTTGGCCTTGCCTTTAGCACTGCTAATCTGCACTAGCATCACCCCTAGCAACTGCTTAGCATGTTCACTAGCATTTTTTGCCATGTTTTATGTTAGCCTCCTCCTCTCTTCCAATTCCTTGTAAGGTTGAAAGAGAAACTTTCCAAGTTCCAGCAGGGAGGAACCCTACTTCACCAAATCCTATTTTTAGACAAACACACCCTCACACATACAGTAGAGCAGCACAGTCGTGTTTGTCATGTGGTTTTTGTTGTGACGTTTTACATATTTCCACCTTTTTTTTCCTATTTGGTGTCTTTCTGGAGCACACTTTGTAGTACTAGGACATTGTTTGTGTGAGACTTGTCATCAGAGGTCATTGAGAACAAACCACAGCACACTTTGGAGGGTTTCTGAGAAAAGGGAGCTCACAAGGCCACATAACAGATGCTCGCTCGTCTGCTAAAGCTAAAACCGAAGCTGGAGAAAACAATTTGGAGGTGTGTGGCTCAAGTGAAGAATGAGGAAGAAGAACCATGACAGGAAGTGCGCAGTCGCACACAACCGTCCTCACTTCTTCTTCCTGCAAAACATAAACGACATGTACGCACATGTGTAATACAGTTGCAAATTCACATATGTACACGTTCACATACCATGGGCGTCTCATTTATTTGAACAAGGAGGGAATGTCGAATATGAAAGGGTTTGGACATCTATGGCTGTCATAAAAAAATGAAACCCCCTAAATAATTGCTCGCGGGATTACAAAAAAAGATATATAATTTATATCCTTAATTTCATATAATTGATTTCTTTTGTAATTTTAATTTGTTATGGTGAATAAAAATGTGAATTAGTTAATCAGTTGAACTGGATTTATCATCTGTTGCCACCATGAGCAGTCAATGAGTTAATCTTGAAAGCGACAAGTCGCCCTCTTCTGGTCACGAATTAACACTGCATCGACAGTTTTTTCTTAGCCAACATGACGTCACTGTCACTATGGAGACGATCAGATGAACGCCGCTAATCTGGCCTTGTTTCCACATCGTACACAGTAGGAGGGGCTATTTAGGGGGCGGGGTCACGGCTTCCGAGGGATCAAAGGTGTAAAAAAAAAAAGGTCGGCTCTGCAGCAGGAAGTGGGGGCGGGGCTTACATGCTACTGCAAGGATGCAGGAAGGACACAAAAAGGACACACAAGTAAAAAGACGACACACGTGTCGGTGACTATGAGGGACGATAAAGAATGAGCCGGTCTGCGTGGGTTTTACCTGTAGAGTCCCTTTTCTGCTCCATAATACAAACTTTTCTAAACAAGAATGTGAAGGAGATAAAGCACTAGTACCCGATTGGACTCCTGTACTAAAGTACAATCTTGTACTTGTGAAAGAGTAACCTCTCATTTGCTATTGCCGGAATGAATGGAAAATGGAGATTGATGCCATGTATAGAGATATAGTTACACTAAAAATATTAGGGTTGCTACGATAGACAATTCACTATCGTGATCGTGCGACAAAACACGCACCCGCCGGATCTGCTCAACCTGGCGCCTATCCCCCCTTGGCGCGCCATTACATTGACGTCGAATGGGAACCCATTGCGCCACCACAAGAAAACGTGGTCGCTCTGAAGGCAGCATAAATATATCCTGGCTGCAAATGAGTGACTGTGATACCCCCACCACCATCAAAGACAATTGTGGGCCCCCCCAAGCATCATTCAAATGGCAGCAAAGCTCACCATTGGCTAGCCGGTAGGTGTGGAGGGGCGGCTAGTGACAGCCAGTCACCATCTTGGTTCCTCTCCCAGCCACTCCCCCTCCGCCCCAGAATCACTCAGCCACCCTCATGAATATGCTCTCATCTATTTCCCTCATTTTTCCAAAATGGAGGGCCCCCTCCTTTCCACGCCGCAGCCGCTATTAATAACATCTTTGCTTCTGAAGAGAAGATGGAGGTCATGTGATACTTTAAAACAACAAGAAAAGATTGGCAGTGAGGAGGAAAAAGTAGGTTTTCTTTTGGCGGTGTTTTTTAAAGGCACAAAACAAAAGCAAAACTGAATACATTTGGTGATGAATGAAAGATGATTTATTTATTTAGTATTATTCATCACTATGGATGTCCAATCTGTCTGTAGAGGTTGAGAGCAAATGAACAACTGTGGCTGTCAACGAGTAACACTGAATAAAGTTAAGCCTCTTTAAATGGGTTTATGACCAGAAGACTTCCAATCCATTTGAAGTGGATGGTTGGCATTAAATGAAAACTGGCTGCCATCCTTCCACTTCAAATGGAGTCTAGTCTAGTCATAAATCCATTTAAAGAGGCTTAACTTTATTCAGTGACAATAGCAGTCAACAGAGTTAAAGAGTGTCAGACCCAGACACAAAAACAATGACTTTACATTCAAGGTCACATGTCCTATTTTAAAACATTCCAAAATAATAGAATATGGAAGAAAAATTTTTTTAGTATCAGTGCCATTCCTTGTTTGTGAACTACAAATTGACCATAATCGATAGCGTTAGGTTGACTGGTAAGGACTATGTACACAAAAAATAGGTTATTTTAGATGGAGTGTTGATAGCCCCGCCCACTTCAAGTATTGACTTTGCAAAGCACAGCAGCCTGGTCGATACGTATTAACAACATCAAGTCATTCTCATTAAAGTTTTATTAAGGGGTATCGAATTCCACCCAAAAAGTACTTCAATATTTAATTCTTCCCTATTACTCACTCTTAAAAGAAGCAGTAAAAAAAGCTGTTTTGCATTCATACTTTGCAAACCCCCAACAACCAGTTAATGTAACATAAATCGAACAACAATTTATAGACCTTTCTCCTAATAGGACTTCAATTTACTAAAATTACATTTAAAGTAATTTTGTGTTTATATCAACAAAGATCAAGCCTGTGAAAACAAACCACTTCTGGTAGACATAGCGTAAAAACAAGTCCACTTGAATCTCATAATTTGAGAACATTTTTATTGAAATAGTCTTGTAGGAATAAAATGCATGATTTAATATTAAAATTGTAATTGCATGAGTTTCTTCCCAAATTCTTGGTTGGGAAATGAGGTTGAAAACCAGCGCTGTTCGTGTCATTTTAAGTTTATCCGCTAGGTGGCAACAAAGAAGCCCCTCCCTTTGCAACGGTTTGAACTTGAAAAAGATGAAGTGCACTCTTGTTCTTTTGGTGGTTTGCTGCCGTGACAGTTTCGGACTGCTCGTTTGGAGAAATGCTTCAGTGTGTTTTGAACGTGGCGGTGACGCTCCGTAGGTGCTCACCCATTGGCCGCCGCTTCAGGAAACGTTTCCTTTTATAGTGAACGCAGCGTCGAGTTGCCCACTTCCGGCATGTAGAATCACCTGGACCCGCCAGAGAGCCAACGCCGAACCCGCCAGCCCCACGTCCGTCTCGGCCTCCGGGGAAAAGGTGAGCACAGCGGCGGGGGTCACTACGGGGCGGGGGTCTGTACACTGCTATACTATGCTTTGGGCGGGTGGGTTGTTTGGTCTAGCCGGTCCAGACTTGTCGGCTCGCTCGTGCCGAGACTCGACAACAAAACTTTGGGTTGCAAGAACACGCACACTTCAAGCATTGCCTGCTCTAAAATCAGACTTCTTTCGGGTTTTAATTTGTAGGAAGGCAGCAAATGACTGAATGCTCATTTGCTGCCAGCCTCCCACTCCAAATGGATTGGACATGGAGTGATAAAAAGGACCATAGCATCATCCTCCACTTCCATCATGACAGATTGAACGTATTAACACTTGTAATATTCCATTGAAGGACTTTAGAGTGTTCTAACACCTTCCAAATGATATCATAAGTGTGTTCAAACCAAAGAAAGACACTTGAGATTGATGTGTTGAAGTGAGACGAATGTAAAGAGTGAAAGAGGAAGTGTTGAGGTTTAGGCTAAATTTAAAGGAGAGGAAGTGAAGCCCACTGATCTCAGTTCAGGTCGCTTGCTTACATGTTTAACCCAATTGACTGTTATTGACAGCAATAGACTGCCTGTTTTAAAGAAGAATACTAGAGTGGAATTTCCCAAATTTCATTTGTAATTCACTTATCTTCATTTGTTTAAAAAGTCACAATCACGTAATGCTGACTAATTCCAACATTTGTTTTGTCCAGTTTTGCAGGAGCCACCATGGGCAACTTGATTAAGGTTCTGAGCCGGGACATCGACAACAACGCGGGAAACTTCTTCCTGGACTTTGAGAGTAAGGAGATCCGGCCATCGTTGCGTAAAACCAAGTGCGAGACGGCGGCGGCCTAACGCCTTTGGCAGGCGCCGAAGCGTCACGCTTGGAGAAGGAGCTTTGGGAGAAAGTGGACGAGGTCCTGAAGGAGGCTCGCTTGGTCCTGGAGCAGCTGCAGGCCTACACGGGCGCCGGGGAGGAGATCCGGCTGGCCATCCAGAGCCCCTCCTCCGAGGGCGTTCAGGAGAGGGCGTGGGCCGCCGTTCTCCCACTGGTGGCCAAGCTCAAACGCTTCTACCAGTTTTCGCACAAGCTCGGTGAGGTGGCCCATTGTTCTTTCGCCCTGCCGCCACCGCCAACCAATTGTGGCCGTCCGATTAGAGAAGGGTCTGCGGTGGCTGCTGGGCGCGCTGACGGACCCCGAAGCGCCGGCCACTCAGCATCTGGAGAAGAAGCAGGCGCTGGCCCGCCAGTTGGCGCTCATCCTTCACTTTACGCTGCGCTTTGACGAGCTCAAGGTCCATTTTGCGCACTTGCCATCTTCTCCGTGTGGCCTTTCTAAGTTTCCACTCCGCTTTGGTTGTCCTTTAGATGACCATCCCGGCCATCCAGAACGACTTCAGCTACTACCGCCGCACCATCAGCCGCATGCGCATCAACAACATCGGAGTGAGGAGCCAGCTCGCTGTAGATGTGCTAATTCGGTGGTGGCCCGAGTTTGAAGCGCGCTTGGTTTTCAGGGCAACGCGGACGCCGAGGTCAACAATGAGATGGCCAATCGCATGTCTCTGTTCTACGCCAGCGCCACGCCCATGTTGAAGACGCTGAGCGACGCCACTAGCAAGTTTGTCTCAGATGTCAGTACGCACGCAAGTAGGATTGATCAAATTTAACGTAGACTATTTTGATGGTGGATTTATCTTTTTGTGGTGAAAAACAGTTTGAGTGAAAAAAAGTGAAGGGAAAAACAGTAAGTCTTTAGGTTTTTTTTAAATTAAAAATATATTTTAAAAAGTATTTAAATGTAATTAATTTTAAACAAAAAACAAGGATAATGACAGAAAATATTCAAATTTATTTACTTACAATGTTTTAGTTTTATAACTATTGTCCTTTTTTTCCATATTAAAATGTCATTTCCAATCAAAATAAGCAAAAGGAAAAAACATTAGAAAATTCTCTTAACTACTTTTGAAAAAGTATCAATAATATTATCCAATTGTTTTTATTTTTGACTTATATTTTTGTTGCGCATGTGAAGGGAGAAAGTAGGAGCTAGACATAGGTGGGGGGGGGGGGGGGGGGCAACAACAGGTGGACTCAATTGGCAATCAATCACAGGTCACACATGAACAAGCCAGAATGGAGCAATTTTATTTAGTTTTGAACTAAGCTAAGTCAATGACAAAAAGTACATATTCTCATACGTTTACAGTTTTGGAAAACAAAACAAAAAAACACCAAGTTATAATGCATTTAAAACAAAAAAAAGTACTTGAACCTTTTCAGAATCCCAACATTCCCATCGAGAACACCACCGACTGCCTGAGTACGATGGCCAGCGTCTGTAAAGTCATGTTGGAAACGCCGTAAGTCCAGAACGGATCAGCTGATCGCTCGCCAATTGATTGCCAAATTTGACTCCGCCCCCCACACTTCCTCCACAGGGAGTACCGAAGTCGCTTCAGCAACGAGGAGACTTTGTCGCTTTGTCTTCGCGTTATGGTCGGCGTCATCATCCTTTATGACCACGTGCACCCGGCGGGCGCCTTCGTCAAGACCTCCAACATTGACGTAAGGCCGTCGAGGGCGCAAGGTGAGGCCGAGCACTGATTATTTTTGCGTCATTGTCCGGCAGATGAAAGGGTGCATCAGGGTGCTTCGAGAACAGCCGGCGAGCAGCGTGGAAGGTCTTCTGGACGCGCTCAGGTGAGGACTTGCGACGGTCGCCGTGGGCCCGTGCGCTAAACTCTGACCTCGCCCCCTCCCGCAGGTACACCACCAAGCACTTGAACGACGAGGCCACGCCCAAACACATCAGAAATATGCTGAGCGACCACTGAGTGATGGCACGGACTCTTGATTTTTTTTTTTTTTTTTTTACTTATACCAAACAGTTATTGGTCAACCATTTCAAATCTGCCATTATTTTTAAGTGCTGTATATTAGGCAATCATAATTTTAACTCATTGCCATTTACAGTGCTAGATGTCCTATTCATTTTGACTGGATTTGATGGTTCGCCCCCTCCAAGCTAAAGTGGTTCCTAGCCAGTCCTCTCAGTTTATATAAATTGGACACCCATTGCTGCCAATGGCAGCCAATAAATGAATATTGATTTTCGAACAAATTATGGTTGTGTGAATTGTGTTTCGATTTTAAATTGTCTAATGGTTTGAAAACCTTGTTAGCTTGCTTAGCCGACAAACTATGTGACTCCAACAGTGTTTAGATAATGCAGCAATGGTAAAATTAGAAAACGAACAAATAACAATATATAGATAACATGCTAAGTTTCTTAAACCAAAATAAGGGGTTGGGATGATATAATGTCCGATGAATGAACAATACAAACTTAAGTTAGAGGCACTTATTAAGACGCCATCCTTAGTTAAAAAAGGAAGCATAGCTTTAATGCAAGAGGATTAATTGAATAAAGTTTAACTATTGAAACAGGTATACTGACATTACACTCATGACATCTTATTACGACATTCCATAACGGTCACTACAACTTTGCTATCCAGTTTTCTGAACGCTATTCCCTCTACTAAAGCATATTAGGAACAACATATTGCTAGTTAGCATCTGGCGTTATTGCCTCTATTAAAGCATAGTTAGCATCTGGCGTTAGCTTCTTCTTACCTTAGAAGACGTCTGTATTCTTGTTTACGTTGGAGACATTTCGCCGGGTGTAACAATGTAATCCACGCCTTTAAAATGTACTTCAATTCACTTTTTTTCGACTTTGAGAGGAAAACAGGTCATTTTAACCCCAAGTTCGTCCGACATGCTCCAGCCACAAGTTCTCCAGATACTATCCGTTTAAGAGGCGGAGTTTGAGAAAGGCAATGGGCTAATTAGCTAACGAACTATTGAGTGGAGATGGCTAACTAGCTAGAACTAGCTAGTGAGCCAACACCTACGTGGACCGGACGTTTTGGCTATTTCCATACAGTCTGCGGGGCACTAGGTCTAATTTATATTCACAGTGACCATCTTTTCATTCATATTTTCATGAGTAAATACAGTAAAAAATGATTTATAATAAGAATAAAAAAACACTGCTCATGGCTTGCAATAATGCTCATAAGTCATTTTTTATAATAGTCTTTAATTTATTGGCTGCCATTGACATGTACAGTGGTCCAATTCCTTGAACATGGGAGGACTGGCTGTGAATATTCATCTTGTAGTGTCATTGGCGGAGGTAAACGTCCAATCCATTTTGAGTGGGAGGCTTTCGTTTGCTCCCTCTCGGTCGAAATGGATTGGACGTCTAGCACCGTCAATGGCAGCCAAAGTGTGCCCTATCAATAGAGAATAGCGTTACATTCTTGAGCGTCACTTTTAATTAGAGTTAACGCAACGGCCTCAACTTGCACACTTCAGTAGCTCGAACAGTAAGCGGAGAAATAAATAAAATGTGAAACGTGCGGATAAAAACGTTGTCGCTTTAAAATAAAAGACACATCAAACATTAGAAAAGTTACAAAAGTTGGGTTTTTCGAACGTCAACACCCATACAGTGAAGGTGGGCCTCGGCCCCGCCCCTACTCCTCTCCTGGCCTATCAGGAGCCGCTGTTTTTGAATTCTCCGTTCTCGGTGATGGACAGCTTGGCGGGATTGCGTGGGTGCGGCGCCACGCCGTAGCGCTCCTTAACCTGCGTCAGCGCTGCCAATAGTCGGGCGTTTGTCGCATCCAGAGACACGATGCGCTGCTCCTGATTGGGCGCACGGAGTCAAAAGTTACAGGAGCTCAAAGAAAACATTCACATTGACCCCAAAAGGTCAAAGTTCACAGCAGCCAAAATTTGCCACACAAATAAATCATTGGCGCCATTGATCACTAAGATTTCCACCAGCTTGCGTTTTTTTTTCCATCCGTAAGACACGGCAATGGTGTAAAAGTGTCGTCGTACCTGAGCGTCGATGATCTCCTGTTTGCTTTCAATGACCGCCTGCATTTCAGCGTGGTCGCGTTTTAGCTCCTCCTCCACCACCAGCAGCCTGCAGAGGATGTCGTCAATCTGTTGCTGCTTGTGCTGGCGCTCGCGTCGCCGCCTCTCCTCGCTGGCGTCCAGTCGCGCCGTGTAGTCGGAGCGCATGTTGCCGATGGAGACTTCCTGCGCCCGCAGCCGGCGCTCGTACTCCTCCAGGCGGCGGCAGGAGGCGCGCAGGAGATCCCGCAGGTGGCACACCTCGGCCTCGTGCTGCTGGCAAATTTGGAAATCTCATCATATCTGGGGCCTCAACGGCAAAGTTGAACCGTTTACCTTTTCCGAATGCTCTCCATCTTCTGTGCCTCCGCCCTCGGCGTGCGTGGGCTCCCCTCGCCGTCTATCCTGGTGATATTGGCCGTTGCCGAGCACCCAGGCGGCCGTTCGCTCGACGGGGGACATGGTGCACGGTGACGCCTGAAAACAGAAGGATGAGAATAGGCATGTTTTTGGGGTCACTTTGTGTTGATTCAATGTAACTTCTCAATGTTTGCACACCCCGCTCACTCACCCGCTGTGTGGTGGCAGAAGGCGGAGCCCCGTCGGGAGAGGGCCGGCCGTCGGTCGGCGCGCTATCCGAGCTGGCCAGGCGACTCTGCTGCTCCACCTTGATGATGTTGGCGGTGCCCGCGGCGACACCCCGGCAGGGCGCGGCCACAGCGGCGGCTGCCCGTTCCGGACTCCCCCCCAGGCCCCCTCGCCGGCTCCCGCGGGAGCTACCGGTGCCCGAGTCGTGAGGCGAGGGGGCGGAGCTACTTGCAGGAGAGGTGGGGTTGCCCGGCCGATAGGCGGGATTGCGGAAAGAGAGTGGCAGCGGGCCGCTTGGACGCTCGACGGGCGGGGCCAGAGGGCGGCGTACCTGAGCACACACAGGTATAGGTGGGTGATCCATCACCCTATCAGTTGACTGTACGACATACCTGCGGGGCGCTCTGAGGCAGTGCGTCTCCAAATGGCGGTAATGCGGGTACTCGGGAATCCGTCTGCGGACTCCGGTCAGTGTCCTGAAGGTCCGCCAGGGAGACGCTTCGTCCACACGCTGGCGCAGCGACGGAGGAAGGTTGGCAGGGCGACGAGGCGTACGCCCCTTGGGTGACCGCCGTTGATAAATTCACGTCAGGACATGACACACTGGGACAAAAAAAGGCAAACAAGCAGTCAGATTGAACCGTGAGACGAGTTGTCATACTCATCGTAGCCACTAGAGGGCATCGTATAATTAGCCATTCATTATATACTGATTTTGTTCCACTTACCTGTCGGCCGGCTCGTCAAAAATTCTGTGCAGACCGGACGACAAGCTGGCAGCCATGTCGTCGGCGGGGCGACGCGGCCGGGCTTCGGGGCCCGCCAGCTCACGCGAAATATCCCCCAGAATCCTCGGCAAGGGGCCCAGCTTGGCACGCGTGGCCTGCAGGAAGGAATTTTCACGCTGGCGGGCGACAGAATGTGGGCGAGGCGACGGGCGGGGAGACAACAAGATGGAAATTAATGAAAGCAAACTACATGGTCATGTGACTTAAGTCAGGCAAAACAAAAAACATTCTACAAAGGGATAATACATATTAATGAATTATTGCAAACTGGGCTGGTTACAAAATGTGGATAGAACATATGACTTTTTGAATATGACACTCCCAATTTGAAGAAGCGAGTACATACCATGTCCAGCTGAGCCACCACGTCGGCCAAAAGCGCGTGCAGCAACGCCAGCTCTCTGCCGAGGTCCATGTATCCGTCGAATCCCGCCGCGCCGGAGGGGCTTTCCGGGTCTGAGATTTCCCCCAGAAAGCGTTGCATCCCCGCCCCCTCGCGCTCCAGGAAGTCGTTCATGAAGGCCATGTACTCCTCCTTTTCGCCAAACCTGCGGGCGCCAATGTGGTGAGCCGGGTCATTGTGGGAAGAGCAAAGCGCCCCCCAAAACCCCCCCTGGTGGGCATACTTTGTAAAGTTTGCCAGGTTCTGGATGACCTTGGCGATCAGAGTGAGCGTCCTGGACGTGCGCTCGTCGGGGTATTCCCTCGTCAGCTGGAAGAGCGACGGCGACATGACGGCGGGACACAGGAAGCGCAGGAAAAGCGAGGCGCCGATCAGACGGCGGCCGATGCCCGCCGGCTGTCCGGGAGCCTCGCAGCGTCGTTTCCATGACCAAAACACTTCCTTCAGCTCACGGGGGAAGACACTGCAGGCAGATGAGTAACGGGATAAAGGGACATTTTCAGGTGTGGTGGGGCAATCTAGCAAATTGTTGATGGACTTTATCCATTTTCAAAAGCCTATCTTTTTGGAAAATGTTATGTATTTTCTCAATGGATGTCAATTTTGCATGATGAATTGACCTAGGGGTGTATATTTTGTGACTTTTGTAAATATGAAGTTGAAGCAGTACCAGTGGGAGTTGATAATCTTGCAGAAGGCCAACTCGCAGCACATCTTCAAGTTGCTCTGATGCTCGGCCAGCTCGGCGCCGGCGCAACGGCCAGGGTCCACCTCGCAGTTCTCGTCCGACTCGTACAAGGCTTTGATAAACTCGCCTGCGCACAATGGTTACAGTTAATTTTCCTTTTCATTCCTTTAAAACTGAAATGGACCTAGGCGTCAACTTCTCACCCAGCGCCTCGTGGAGATACTGGTTCCCGACCAGTTTGAGATACTCCTCGATAGATTTGGTGGCCAGCGTGTTCTCCCGGAAAATCAGCACGTCGTGCTCGCCGCAGCGCTCCACTTCCGACATCACGGCGTCGCTCAGGAAATCCTGCGGGATCATTTCGGTTACCTCCACCAGCCGGATGTTGCCGACGACGGGGGTCTCACTCACCTTGGCCCTCCCGGTGGCGTGCAAGATGCGCATCAGGGCGGCCGCCATGTCCTCCTTGTTCTTGACGCTGATGACGGGCTCCAGGGCGGAGCAAAGCGTCCCGTAAGAGGCGGTGACGTACTCGGCAAACTCTTTGTAGCACTCCATGGGCAGCACGGCCACGCTCTGAAAACGCAGTTTCAGACGCAAGGAGGGCCCGCCCCCTTTGGCCTTGGAGCCGGCCGGCGTGCTCAACGGGTACCTGGAAACCGTTAAAAGTCGTCGGTGACTTCAAGTAGGAATTTGCTTAAGCGTGCCTACCATTTCTCCACAAAGTGTCGTCCCGTCACGGTGGCCACGGGGACGTTGACCAATCCCACATAGTTGTTTTTGTCCTTTTTCTTTTTGTCGGCGTCTCGGTAGACGTGCACGGTGAGGCTGCGGGCGGCGGGGAGGTCGGCCAGGGTCAAGTACTCGCCCCAGAAGGGGCCGTCGCGCTCCCCCCGGGTCTTGGCGCCGGTGCGCGCGTATAGCACGTCGTCCAGGCACAGCTCGCAGAAGTACTTCTTCTTGGGGGGCAAGTCTTTGGCCTCGATGATCCACAGTTTCAGCAGATTTTCCGTCCTGCGTCGATTGTCCTCGAGAGGCAAGCGGAGAAATATTAATGTGGGATTCATTGTGTATTGAAATGGATTGGACTTCTGTTGCATTACATTGCATTATGGAAAATAATGTAATGTTTTTACTGATATCCGAAAAAAAAACCTTGTCAGGCTGCGCGCTCCTCCTCAGGTTCTCCATCCACTTGTCCCGCTCCGACGCCGAGGAGCAGCTGAAGCACCTGGTGCCGCCCGAGGAGGTCACCTGACGGCAGGCGGACAAAAAAGTGGCAATCAAACACTACGGAACGTGACTTCAACAGTTACCTGCAAAATCTCCAAACACATGATGTCATATGCATAATTAGCTGCAAATCTGCTAGCCTGCTATCTATCTAGCTACGTGTTCTATGCTATGTTAGCCATGTTACCATTCTATCAATTCTGGTTGTGCTGTCACAACCGGAATTAGTGACATTTTGAAAATTGACCAAATTTGACTGCCAAATTGTATTTTTCTATGAAATGAGGTCATTTTTTTGGATTTTTTAACAGTGTCGTAGCACCTTTAAGCTCCCTCCACCGGCTCACCTCAAAACAAAAGTCCCGACCCAGAACGCTGGCATGCAGCGGCCGGACCGCGACGGCATCGACCCCGTCGAGCTCCAGCGCTTCCGGAGCGCCGCCGGGATTCGTCAGAGACTCGCGTGACGTGGACTCCTTCAGCTGAGGGAGTCTGAGACACAAAAGACGAGCGGCCATGTGAGGCATTAAGGACATCCAATACTTTCTATCGACATTTTCTCCGGAAATAGACTTGTTCTTGCAACCGGAGGCGGTCCTAGCTAATTTTGTGCAACCACAGTCGTCACTCTGATGCGGCACAAACACAAATAGGCATGAAAAATAAACGAAGCGTACCTATCGGTGTCGGCACTTCTTAAAAGTGGAAGTCTGAAGCTGCTGTTCCGGTCCAATTTGCTTTGACTTTTGGACCTCTTGATGGAACCTTTTAGACGTTTGCTGAAAAAGCCCTGAAATGCACAAACAGTTAAAAAAAGGTTAAAAAATGACTATGGTTACTTTTAAAGCAAAGAAACTCACGGGCACTCGGAAAGGCGAGGAAGAAGGCGCGTCGGCGACGACGACGCCCTTGTCCGAATTGGCCACCAGACCAGGGATGCTCCGCCTCCTGGGTGATGGATTGGATGGCGATTCTGCGGGAGAGAAGATTGGCGTTAACAAAGGTGAGCTACGCCGTCGTTGGTGGCGCTGGTGCTTGTCGTACGCGAATTTGGAGTAAAAAGAAGAAGCAAGTTCCGGAACAAGCAGGCCATGGACACTCGGGAAGATGCTCCACTTTTGCGCTAAGTTTAGAAGACCACTTCCTCGCCGTCTCTCTCGCTCTGTCTGTATCTCTCGGCGCATTTTCCCCATCGACGACCGCTCGCCCGCCCTCTCTTACTTCCCGTCTTCCTCGGATGCGCGTGACCTCCAGCATCTCGCCGCGACATTGACCCCCGGGGTAGACGCTTTTGGTTGTAAGCCGAAACGGGAAATGAGGTCACGACGTGACTCAGCAGAGGGAACCACCGTGACATCGCAGTCCTCTTGGGGGCGCACTTGAGGCGCCAGAAATGAGGATTGCTTACGATTAAAAGGTGGCGTCAAAGTGCAAAGTGCACTCCCCAGGTAAAAGGGCGGAACCTGAGTCAATGGCCGTTTAGAATCTTAGTGGGCGGGGCCAAGGATAACAAGGACTACGTGGGTGGAAAAATTAACACTTGAACACTTGTTTATGTTTAAACCCAGTATTATTGTGTCTGTATGTGTGAATTCACCTACATTTACATATAAATAGATATATTTCCTGCTTTTGGGGGGGAGTTGAGGGGAGTGGTCATGTTGGTGGGAAGGGGGTGGACCGTCAAAATTCATCAATTCCAAAGAAGGATAAATGGTGGAGTAGTAGGCTAAGATTAGGATTAAGCGCAAAACATGTTGAGGTAGCGAGTATGTATAAACATGGTTAACCCTAAATTGACTTTACCCAACATGAATCCGCCATCTGGTGGATAGTCTCGGAAGTGACCCTCCGAGGGGACGCTGACGGTCCGGCGCAGGTTGCGGGCGCCGTTTGGAGAGTTCTCCGTAGTCTCCCGTCGATTCTGGGCGCGGGGTCCAAATTTAGGAGGGACGTCCCATAAAATGATGGGGCGGGGCTCACCTGTTGGGGGTCGCCGAAGAGCAGCAGCTGGCTGTCCGTCAAAACGCAAAACTTCTTTTCCCACCCGCCCGGATCCAAACATGGACTCTGGCCGCAAGAAAAACGATGGGCTGCGGGACCTTTGACCTCTGAAACACACCAAACCAAAATTAATTCAAAAGAGGCTTATTTTAATAGCACTTGACTTGGGGTCATAAATCTGTTTAAAATAAAACAAAAATGAGAAGGTCAACGACCTCCAAAAGCAGAATGTTGAGGAGTCCAACTTTGCTCCCTTACCAAGTGTGACCTTTGCCCCCTGAGTAGAAATACTGCACGTCAGGTGCAGAAAGATAAAAATAATAATAATAATAACCGAGAGGGCTTCAAAGGTTTCGGTGACGCAATATTTTGTTTTTTTGTCTCGGACAAGATTGAAAACCAGTTTCCAAAGCTTTTGTTATTCAAGGCAATAGATGTCCAATTCATTTGAAATGGGAGGGTTGGCAGCAAGTGATTGTTTGTTTTTAGACTTTTACCAGTGATAAACTTGTTTAAATCTTCTAGAATGGAATTTAAGCACTTTTTTAAGGTGCCCGTCCCATCTACACTAAAGTTCAATTCTGTTTTCAAGCGGTAGACAATTGGACATGTATCCCCGTCAATGGCAGTGGAGGAGTCAAGCAGCTGGGAAGTGGAAACTGGACGCCCGTGGGGGAATGTTCAACACTTGTTGACATCCATCCTTCAGCTGTGCTTGTTCTGAAATGTTGGAAGATCGACACTAGCTCAGGTGTTTAGTTAGACGTATGGAAAGCGTTCCGACTCAACGGCCAACTCTTAAACACACGCGTGTGCAAACACAAGCGGCGTCACGCCAGTCCCGTTTCCGCGGCGACGGCTAAACACGGGCGTGACTACTCCAGACTTGATCCTCAATGAGTCGTCGTGAGACTTTGAGAATAGTCCAATCTTCTGTGGGGACGTGGGCCATTTTAATGATGACAGCTTTTCCCCATTGACACCCACACACATTTTTGAATCTTGCCAGTGTAAACAGAAGCAGTAGTTTGCGTACATGCTTTTGCTCATGTGTTAAGATATCTAGCTCATATGTGTGTGACTAGTGGTTTGGATATTTAATTGGCTAAGTACGAGGACATCTTAAGGCCGATTAGTGGTACTAATTTAGCATGTGGAATTCCAAAATCCAGCAATTAAGCGCAAAGCAGCGATAAATGTCTACCTTTGTTCATTGGCTGTCACGCATTGATTGAATTGGACGTCTATTAACGTCAATGGCAGTCAATGAGTTAACGGATAATAAGTTCAAATATATTTCGATAGCTTGATTTTGCCCGAACAACATTCCGTGGAAATCCCAATGGCTCCGGTGAGCTATTTTCAGATGTTGACGGCCAAATTATTTTCTTTTTCCTGTTTGGGAAGCCACTTCCTGTGGAGCTTCCCGTCGCCGTCGGACTCCATTGTCCGTCGGACTGACATCAACCCGTTGCCGCCATCCACGACGATAGGCTTCCCATGGAAATTGGACGTCTATCGCCGTCTATGGTTCGGTAGCGAAGGTCGGAAAACGGACGGCGGCCTTCCGGTGACCTCGGTGGCGAGAATGCGGGAGTGGCGCCGGAGTCCCGAAGGGTGAGCTCATGTGTCTAAATGGGACATTGCGCAAGAGCTAGGGCGTGTTTGGATGTTTGGGTTACTGAGCAAGTGGGTCCAAATGGATTGGACGCCTAATGTCGTCCATCACTGGCAGATAAAGACCTGACGGAAGATTTATTTACCAGCCAATTTTTTTAAGTACATTCTATAATTTAAATTTAAATCTGAAAGTAATTTAAAAATACATTTTAAAAGATTTTTTTTGTTTACATTTGAAATAAACAGTTCATAAAAAACCTTTTGTTCATTCTTTAAAAAACGGTGTGAAAAAATGCGTGTATTGTTTTGGTTTCAATGGCAAGATTTTTTTTGTTTTAAAGTGAAATTTTACTTCTTAAGTTTTATTGGTTCTTTATGAATTGTTTTGACTTCATTAAAAGATGTTTTGGTTGGAAAAATTTTGTGACTACAGTTAAGCTCTATGTATACACGATACTACTTATTTAAAAACTAAGGGAAAATGCCAATATACAACAGTTTTCGGAAAAAAAATTGTGACTCAATTTTTTTAGTTGAATTTCTACAGCTGTTGTGTTTGTAACTGCCTCTTTTGCAACTGATTTTTGTGCTCTTTTGTGCAAGGATGTTGAAAAGTGAGTGTTAAGGACCGAAATGCAAGTTTGACTTTAGCATGGAATTACTTGGTATAAGCAGTTACCGTGGCAACCACTCGGTCCGGTTTGCCCCACCGTTGCCGAAGCCGTGTCCGGCTTGTGTGCGTTTGACGTCACGGTCGTTCTTACCGTGAACGCGCATCCATCCCTGTTGCTGACATGCGCCGGCCACTGCCAAGAGGGGTTCCGGGTTCGGTTCCGTCACTCCGCCGTCCAACGAGTCCGCTTCGTCCATGTTGACGACTTTGAAACTTTTGGCCCGAGAAGCGCTCCAAACGACGGCTCGAGCTGGAGTAACGTTAGCTTAGCTTAGCTCGCCGCTAGCCGCCGAGGACTCCCCCAAGTCCGGACGACTCCGCCTCATGTTTCCCGTTCTCGGAGGTCGTCGTCGTTGTTCGGGGATGTCAACGGACCTCTGGCTTCCCCGCCACGAGGCAAGAAGGAACTCCAAACAAGCGCTGTCCCGTTTGGTCCCAGTCCCGTCCCGTCCTGACCGGCCTGCCGGGAGCGAGGGAGAAAGTTGGCTCGAACAAGACAAGACTCAAAAAGTGAAGACGGGGGCGCGCGCGCCGGCGTGTCCCCAGGGACATATGCACGCGCACGCACGCCCACACGAGACGGTCAAGGAAATGATTCTTGGGTTTGCTTCGTCGCAAGTCCATCTACATCGACAACTTTACATTGCATTAAGAGGAAAATATATTATGGGGGTGTTTCAAAGTCAAGTCATTCAAATAACAGCTCAGTTTCTATTTGCGGAGCCGAACTCTATGTAGCCACCTGCTGGACAGAATTAATTCGAATGACCAAGGCTTCTATTACTGTGAATGGCTAACATTTAAGATTACCATTTTAAAAAAAGCTAAATAAAAATGTATTATTTACAATGTACAATTAAAAGATTGAAAATACGTTTTAAAATGTTTAGGTGTATTTTTTTTCTTCAATCTGAAACCTGATCAGGGGTCAAAGATCACAACACCACCCAGCAAACTTTCAAAAAGTGCACTAAAGATATCAAGTTTGGTGTTTTTTTTAAATGTATTTATTTTTCTTTAATGAAATGACAAATGACGCCAAAAAGGAAGGCCGGCGCCTGATAACTTAGCAATACTGTTTTATTACACACGTGTGCTTACATGGTCGATACGTGGATGGATGGAGGTCAAAGGTCATAGTGTTCTCATTTGGATTACACACACAAAGTTCATATATTAAGGCACAAAGTCGTTACAGATCAAAAGGTTAACTACGTCGTGACTTGAGTCGCGTGACGTGAAAGAAGAAGGAGAAAGGCCGGCATTTCGACACAAAAAAAGCCCGTTGAAAACAAACACTCATACACACGGACACACATTTCTTATTGTCTTAGCACCAGTGTATCAGAGCAAATGTACAAAAGTTGCATAGAGTCCGGCTGAGGAGGGAAGTCGACCACTGTCTACGACGTCCAATCCATTTACACTGGGATGGCTGGCATTGACCTTTCAGTGTGGTTGACGGTGGAAAAAACGGAATTCAAACTCTTTCAATTGGATTATTGATTGTAGACGTCCAATCCACTGGAAGTGAGGCTAAACCATTTTTGTAGTTAATTCATTGCCCGCCATTGACAAAAAAATAGCCGTCCAATTCATTTAGAGACCCTTTGAAGCCTGAATTGATACTTTTAAAGATACACATCAAGTCATGGGGAATACAGAAGTATATTAAAATAGTGCTAATATAAAAATACTAAATATAGATCAATAAATTGAGAAATATATAAAAATGATAAAAACCCTCAAATTAAAAATGATAAATAAAAGAATGATTTGTATTAAATTTGATTTCCGTGTGTATAAATATAGATTTCTAAAATAAAATATCTTTTTTTAATCTTACAATTTTAGTTGTATTTGTTACTCTAATTGTAAAAAATATGTTTTCTGTACCAATCCATTCCCCACATTTTTGTTGTTGTATATTTATGCAAATCAGGCATCAATGGGTTAAACTTGGAAAACTGACTGTGAATTCCCAATACGTTTGTACGTTCAGTTTTAGCTCCTCCCAGTTCAAATGAATTGGACGTGTACAGCCATCAATGGCAGCCAAAGACTTAAACATGAAAATGATGAATCCAACCAGGGATATTAAGCATCCCTGTTGAATGTTGTACAACGTGTTAAGGGGAAGAAATTCACAAAAGATTTTTTTAAAATTGTGACAAGCAACCCCGTTTCACGAGTGACCACAGACAAAGACTTCTATTAACTGGAGCTGAAGCGAAATCAATGCAGCCATCCATAAATAAAGCAATCAGAGCATCGCTTCCATCGCTTCGCCGCACGCAACTTTCCCTTCCTGAAGCGGACGCCGGAGCCGTTTGAGCATTTACCGGACGGGGCGCGAGGACGCACTGCTACGTAGCGCGGCTAATTTGGCGCTCTCGCGCGACAAAAGCTCAAACGGCTTGCGGAGACCACCGCTTGCGCGTTGCCCCCCATGTGGTCACCCGCGAAGAACGCGCCAAAACCAGGGAGGGGGGTGGACGGCGGGAAGGGAGGGACTTCCCGCCTGCAGTCTCGCGGGGTTCGTGCTGGTCTCTGGTGCTTTGCGCTGACGCGCCCATAAAAAAAAGTCAAACAAACAGATAAAAAGGGTCAAGGAGGAGAGTTTTGGTAAAAGTTCCGGCGGCGGCGAGATGGCGGCTTAAGCCTTCTCCAGGGACGGCGTGTTGAAGCAGCCGTCGGGCAGCGTGTTTTTGATGTCGTTGAGGTTGGCGATGTCGGCGCGGATCTCGCGGATCTGCCGGTCGTAGTCGCCGATCATGGCCTCCTGCGTTTGGGCCACCTCGTTGAGTTCCTTCAACTTGCGATCCAGCTCGCTGTCGGCCATCTTTTCCTTGGCGCTCCGCAACGACTCGTCGATTTGCGTCAGCTTGCTCACGTCCACTTTGTCGATGTTGCCTGCCAAGGGAAACACATTAACCACTATCCAAGAAATTTCCAGAATAAATAAAGTAATGTAATCTAATCTAATCTTCCCAATGTCATGATAAATGACCTCAAGCCTTGCCAATACTTGAGGATCTGTGAACGTTTTCCGCACTTACCGAGTTGCTCCAGCAGGGCGGCGATGGTGTTGAGGACCGTCTTGACGGCACCTTTGGCCTTGCGGGCGTTGTCCTCCGCTTCCTTGGCATTGGCGGAAGCCTGATCATTTTTTCGGGAAGAACCAAAAGGCTGCATTAACCCCATTGGGTAAAATGATGTGACGTGTTGCGACATGGGAAGGCCTTACCATGGTGGCCATCATCATATCTTGGTCTGCCTCGGCCTTCTTCTTAGTCATCTCCTCTTCGGCGGCGCTCAGCCGGTCCATCATGTCGTCCACCTCGTCGTCCAGCTTGTTGGCGTCCTGAAGGGCTTTCTCTGCGTCCTCTCTGGTCTTGGCTGAGCCCTGCAAGCCATTAAAATGTCGACTTTTATAGGCCTTGTGAAATACTGCAGCACAGCACTTTGAAATGATAGCAGACCATATTATGGACACAAATCCATTGCGACACACAGTGACAGAAAAGGCTTAGAAAGGAAATTGGAGCCAAATGACTTCTTTTCTCAGCTGTTTTGGTCCGGCCTACTAAAAAAAAAAAACTCCAAACAGCTGATGTTGTACCCAGAATAAGTAGCAGACTTCTGCTAGCATGCTATCTATAGGCACTCTATATATAGCTTTGTGTCAACATGTGCTAGCTGGGTAGTAAGCTAGCTATTGTAGGACTAGAAAGCTAGACATGATGATTATTCTGGTGGTGATGTCACAATCCTCATTAAAAAGGACAAATCCAAATGGGTAGCAACGCACCTTTTGCACATTGGAGGCAATGCGTTCGGCCTCCTCGGCTTTGACCTTGGCTTGTCTGGCGTCGGCGTCGGCCGTCCCCAGCGCCGCCTCGGCCTGCTGCGTCTTGGCCACGGCGGCGGCGACCGTGGCCTGGATGGCCGGGATCCTCTTCAGGGCCTCCTCGGCTGCCGTCTTGTTGTCGTTGACCCGCCGGTCAAAGTCTGTCAAGGATGAGCAAACCACTCGGGGTCAGCGAACGGCTAACGGCTAACGGGGGGCACGGGGGCGGGCACCTCGCAAATCGTCCAGGATGCTCTCGGCTTCACGGAAGGTGGACTGAGCCCGCTTGGCCGCCTCCTCCGCCGTGGCTTTGGCGGCGTCGGCGCGGGCCAGGAGCTGGTCGGCCGTCTGCAGAAAAAAAATACATTTAGTTGTTGGTACTTTTTAAAAGGGTTCTGGTTGACTTAAAATGTATATACTACATAGTGGTCGGTACCTGTTGTTCGCTTCGTCCTTTCTCCAAAAGTTTGCGCACTTCGTCTTCTTTGGGTCTGAGGTCGTCCCTCAGCTCGTTGTACTCCTTCTCCGCTTTGTCAATCAGTTTGTCCAATTCCAACGCCTCCTTCTTGATCTTGGCGGCCTCCTCCTGCAAAATTCAGAGGTGATGGTAGTCACGGGTGTGGCTATCCACGCCGCAAAGCCCGGACTTTACCTCTAGGGCGTGCGTGTCGAAGGACGGGAGACCGGTGAGGTTAGCAAAGATCTTCAGGGCGTGGTTTCCCGCCTCCTCTGCCTCTGCTTGGACTTTGCCGGCTTGCTTTTCTAAATTCTTGGCCAGCTCCAGCGCCTCCTTGTACCTGAGAATTGGGAACAAGTCACAAAGTGTCACACAGCAGCTCCCAACAGTGATGGATGAAATCATTGCCCAAATCCAATATACAATCATTTGTTCACTTTTTGGGTGTGTATTTTTGGCACTCACTTTTTGTTGAGCTCCTCTATCTGGCGGGCAGTTTGGCTTTCTCCATCCAGCGTCTTGAGGAGCAGGTTGTACGCTTTGGTCGACGTGTCGTTGGCGTCCTTGGCGATTTTCTCAATCTGGTCGGCATCCGTCTTGTGCCTGCGCCCACAACGGCCGTCAACTCGGATTCGGGACCCCAAAATCCTAAGCCCGGCGGGACCTTACTTGTCGGCCAATTTGCGTGCTTCCTCGGCCAGCAGTGTCATGTTGTTGGGATCGCCGTCACCGCTCGGAGCTTTAATGTCCTGCGAGTAAACCGTGCACCGTCAGGGCTGCCGCCGCGCACGGAGGAGCGGCGTGGCGGCGCCACTTTTACCACTTGGGCCACGGCGTCCTTGGCCTTGTCTAATTCCAGTCGCGCTCGGTGGATCAGGTGTTCGGCCTGCCGGACTCGGTCTCGCGCCCGATCGGCCCGTGCCCCCGTGTCCTCCACCGTGCCCCGCACGTTCTGCAGGCGCTTCCACTGCGTGCTCAGCGAGCCGTTGATGACGTTGAGGCGCTCCACCAGGCCGTGATCCGCTTCTGAGCGGCAAAAACGTAAAGGCGGGCTTTGTTATGGTGAAAAACATTGACATTTTTCAAGCCGTTAAAAACGAGCGTACCCTTGCTGGTTCGCGCTTCGTCCAGGAGGTCCAGGACGGCGCGCTCGGCTTCCTTCAGGCGCTCTTCGAAGGCCAGGTCGCTGACCGTCTCCTGACCGGACGCCAGGTTGTCGATCAGCGTCTGTAGCTCGTGGATCTTCTGGCGTTGCTGATTGACCTGTGGCCAAGCCGCGTGTGAGCGGAAAGGCGGCGTGATAGGCGGCGTGCGCTCCCCACCTTGTCGCGGACCAGACTGTAGCAGGAAGGACACTGCTGGCAACCGGGCGCCGTGCGGTTGTAGAAGTAGTTCTCCTCGCACATGTCGCAACGGGCGCCCACGAAGCCGGGCCTGCACAGGCAGCGTCCGTCCTCCTGACATTGACCCGACCGGGCACCCTCGGGGTCGCAGTCACAGGCTGAGAAGGCAAGACGTCACGTGAGACGGTCGGCGAGGAAACATAGCGACTCAGTAATTCTTACGTTTGCATCCCGACGAGCTGAAGCCGAAGAAGTTGACTTCGCAGCGTTCGCATCTGGCGCCCGTTACGCCCGGCTGGCATTCGCACTGCCCGCTCACCACGTCGCACTGCCCGTTGGTAGAGCCGATGGCGTCGCAGTTGCACCTGTGGAGGCAACGCCCGAGTCTTTACCTCGCTTAGACTTGCATAAAAAATGTCATTCGAGCGTAATGCAAATTACTCCTACTTTGACCAAAAGACCGACCTTTGTGAGGATTTTTGAACACTTTTTGAGAAGATTCTATAATTTAACTTGAGTGTAAAAACTTATGTTAGTGAGACTTTAAGGATAAACTGATACTTACCGCTCGCAGCCGTTCCCACTGCGCAGGTTAAAGAATCCCAGCTGGCAGGCGCCGCAGTCGCGCCCAACGACATTGGGGAGACAAGGGCACTGCCCCGTCACCGCCGAGCAGCCGCTTTGACTGCCCAAAGTCCCGTGTTGAGAACACGCGCATGCTGCGGGTGGAAAAGAGGTAGCGCGTCAGATCCACCAGTGAGTGACAGCATGGCCCGCCGCGGCGTCCGCCAGCTCACCCTTGCACTTGTCGGCCGGTTCTGCGGCCAGCGGATTACCGAAGAAACCGTCCTTGCATCGGTCGCAGAAGAAGCCGTCCGTGTTGTAGATACACTTGAGGCACTGTCCCGTCTCGCGGTCGCAGTTGCCCACGGCGTTGGGGTCGGTGTTGTCGCTGCACTTGCAGGCGCGGCAGGCACGCACGGGACCGCTCTGACCCAAGGGGTCCCCGAAGTAGCCGTCATCGCAAAGCTCGCACCGCTTGCCTGAGGGAGGCAAACAAAAGATTGGCTTGTCGGGTTAATACTCCTTGAGCCATGGCATAAGCAAAGCATGTTATAGATGACACTTTAATGCTAAATTGTGCTCTTAGGCCGCCACTTTGACACCTGTGAATTAGAACAAGGCTACCGCTGGCCTCAAGTGGCTGGAAACAAAATAAACCAAAAGAAAGAAAGAAAACTAAGCTATGTGGTGGCGCCGGCTACCTGTGGTGCCGACGGGGCAGTTGGTGCACACCACCTGGCCGCTCTTGGGAATGACAGCGCAGGTGGCACCCGCAGGGCAAGGGCAGGGCTGGCAGTCCGAGGACGACCCCTTGGCGGCGTCGCCGTAGAAACCGTCCCGGCAGCGTTCGCAGCTCAAACCTCCCGTGTCGTGCAGACAGTCACATGCGCCTGTACAATGCAAAAAACTGTACGTGAGTCATATTATATTTTAACAAAAATATTTAGGACTTTTATATACATCTTTTTTTCATTATTATTCTTTTCATGCACTAAATCTAGGAGGCGTTATTATGTACCGGTGTCAGGGTCGCAACTGTCACTGTGACCGTTGCAGTGGCAGGCCTCGCAGTCGCTAAAGGCTCCTTGCGAAGGGTGAGCGCGCCGGTAGCCGGCCGCGCAGCGCTCGCAGCGCCGACCCTCGTAGCCCGGCGGACACGTGCAGCGCTCCACCCAGCGGGCCGGCTCCCCCGGGCCCTCCCGCGCCGTCACCAGGCTCACGTCGTCCAGGTGCCCGGCGCCTGCCAGAGGTTTAGTTAGCCGCGGAGTGAAGGAAAGGCCAAGCCAAGGACGAACGTACTCTTCTCGCTGTAAGTGCCGCGGATTTTGATGGCCGTCAGGTTGTGGAGAATTTTCTGGAAGTCCGAGTGACTGACGGCCGGCCTCCACGGGTAGTCGGCGCTGTTGTGGAGTCTGACGGACGACGGCGAGGTAAGCTAAGGGACGGGATGGGGGCGACGGGAAGGGTCACGTTACCTGAAGACGTAGTGGGTTTTGTGCTCGCTGGGGTAGGCATTGCCCTGGGCGATGAGAGGGACGGCTACCCGTGAGCCGGCCCCCTCTAGGACCAGGTCTTCGGCCGACAGCCGGGTGTCGCGGCGCTCCACGCGGAAACTCAGGCTCAAGTTCTGGCCAAAGCTAAGCAGCTGGTCGCCCAAAAACTTGTCTGTCCGGAAAACATCACATTAGGGGTGGGCGATACCATTATTTTGGGAATAATTTGGCCCTGAATGACCATTTTCTTCATATAAAACAAATTTGAAGTATAATTTAAAAGCAAAACAAGGGTTTGGACCCTCAATTGGCCATATGGAAGCCTACCTGGCGCCACAAAGTAAATGGGGAAATAGTCTTCGGACAGCAGTGAGATATCCTGACCGCTGGGTGACCAATTCACCGCCACGCTAGCGGAGTCCCGCTGCTCGCCAGTCCACTGCTCGTCATCTGCATGCAAACAATACATCATGAAATGATATTTGATTTAGCGAGCAAAGTGACTATGTATAGTAAATAAATTTTACTATTAATACGCCTGAGGGTCAGGCAAAGGAGGTTACCTCTCTCAAAAGTTGAGGAGATGGTTTGCACGCTGAAGCCGCTGGCGCTCTCGCAGACGGAAGAGTGAAGGAAGCAAAAACATGGCGAGCAGCCTTCGTCGCTGTTGGGGTCCATATTGAAGAATCCAGGCTTGCACCTGAAAGGGTCAAAGGTGGAGCTCACGCCAGGATGGAGGAGCCAGTGGGCGTGTGCGATTGGGTTACCTGTCACAGGTGAAGCCCTCCACATTTTCCTTGCAGCGACATTGTCCCGTGTTGACGTCGCATTCTTGGGTGCTTCCTGCTGGCGAGCACGAACACGGTCTACGCAAAACAAACACATTGCTCATATTAGCGCGCACACAGAAGCATTAAAGTAAATATTCTCTTATTTTGACATTATTTTAACTTATTGATTAAAATCAAATCAAAAAATCAATCTAATCATATTTTTATGTATGTTTTTTAAAAAGGGTTGCATGTGTGCACTGATGGATTTAGACAGCAGGGGGCGCTTAAATAAGACCGTTTTGGGGCTCTACTTGCTGTACCTGCATCCGGCCTCCGTCAAACTGTGAAATCCGGGCTGACAGCGATCACACTTTTCACCCGTCACACCCGGTTTGCACGCGCACACGCCTCGGTTGTCGCACTGCGGGGACTGGGAACCTGAACGCACCAATACATCCATCAATAACTTCAAGAGAACGATGAAAACGGGAAAGGACCAAGCGGGCTCTCACCGACAGAGTTGCAAGCGCAGGGCAGGCATCGGTCGTCGTCGCCGCCTCGCCTGTAGTGGCGATCCAGGCAGCGCTCGCACTTGGGTCCGTCCGTGTTGTCGGCGCAGTTCTTGCAACGGCCACCGCGCCCCGTGGCCCGGTACAGCTCGGCGTCAAAGTGGCATTCGGAACTTTTTCCGTTGCATTCGCACGCTGAGCGGCAGGAAAGTTCGCGTCAATGGTCGGAGACGACGGGGTGACGGACTGAGGCGGTGACTTACCCAGGCACTCGTTGGCGCTGTCGGCGGTGGCACGCCTCCACGGGCGGTCGTTGTAGAAGGCTTTGCACAGCTGGCAGTCGGCTCCCTCGGTGTTGTGCTTGCAGTTGCACACCAGATGGCCGTCGCCATTCTTCAAGCACTCGCTGGCGTGACCGTTGCATTTGCACCTGAGAGACGAGACCTTGGTTATTAACTCATTGGTTGTCACCAACCGGGTGGGGCTGCTCTAAAAAATTGAAACTTTGTACTACTTCAATGTCATAATACTATGCCAAAAGTAATGTGGCGTTGATAGGACATGGTGGCGGTGTATGAATATCATGATATAATATGTCAAGACTTTTTTCCATATTGCACCAGTTCCAAGGATGAGTGCGTGTACAAAGAGAAGATGCGAACAAATAAGACGAAACGGAAGACGACATGCCGAGACACGTCGGCAGGAAAGAGAGGGGGGATTTGATTGAAGTCTTTGTCGTTTTCGGGGCTTTGCTGGCAGACGCGCTGGAAAAAAACACGCCAAGGAAGGAAAAGTCTGCGGGAGGCTTTCACCACGTGCCACATCTTCCACTACATAAACCATGCGTGTTTGGACTTGCATTGCAACTACAGAAAGCTCCAATTTGGAGGATTCACTTCAGAGAAGAATCCCTTGGGTGGACAATTGGTCCCTTATCCAATTGACTGTGTTGTGAATTGTCAACAAAAGGTCTTCCCGGATTGATGTGCTTTCGTAAAGATCAATCTGGCATGCCATCTTAGACATTTTGAGCTGCATTCCCTTTCAAAATAAAATATTTCACCCAATGATATCATCTGCAGTCCTACAAACGCCACCAACATTGGCAGCCATGGACGCTGCCAGTCGTCCAATCCCTTTGGCTTGGGAGGAGCGATTAGACATTGGTTGTGCGAGCACGCGCCGCCGGTCGGCCTCCGTCCGTGGTGCCGCCGCCGCCGCCGGTTCCGCCCCGTTCCGGTTTCCCCCGTAATCCCGGGCGGCCGGGAATGCGCGGAATGCCACGGAGGGGAGATTACGGAAGACAACATTCCCAGAGAGCGCCGGCTTACCTTCCGCCCACGGCGAAGTCGGAGATGGCGTAGTAGTAGGACTTGAGCACTTTGGGGTCGTTGAACACTTCGTCCCCAAACGTGTTGAGACGGTTCAAGGTCACGCGGATATCCGTGGCCGTCACCCAGTCCTGCCAGACAACCGTTTACACACAGTCAAAACATCTTACATGTTTTTGCACCTTGAAGAACAAACAAGCTCTGCCGTTTACGTCTGCCGCCACTGTCAGTGGCGCCGAGATCAAGGAATACTGTAATTAAAACTTTCAACAAATATTGGTACTACCAAAAAAATACCATTTTGCAATTTCGCCAATTTAGAGAGAGAGATGGTTGATAAAACTTTAACAATAATTATCGTGAAATAATGTATATCAATGAGAATATAAAAAAAATGTGATCATTGTGAACTGTAATTACACAACCTGACCACCACAGAAAATGGGGGCGCTGTTGTGAGATGAGCGCTAGTTCCAGACCAACAACAGCCAACTTTTGGTTTAAAGGCAATTATTTTTCTATCTGTCACAGCTGTAGCTGCAGTAAAATTTTATAGCCACCTGTTCAGTTTCCTAAAATGAACACATCGTTAAGCCAACATGAATTCATTGCCAACCATTGCCTAGCATAGATGTCCAATACATTGAAATAGGGAGGACTGGCTACGAATACTCATTTTTCAACGCCGTCGAGATGACGGCAAGCAGACACAAAGTCTGCGAGAGGAAAGACATTTGTTTTCTCGGCGGGCCGATAGCAAGTGCAGGTGGCGAGCAGGGCCCGGCGAAAGCCCCGCTCGTCCTCGTCACGGATGATAAAAACGTTTCACAACAGGCCGCCAAGGCCGCTCGCCAAGCCCGGCGCGCTCACTGTCGGAAGGAAGCTTATCGGTTGCCCCCGCGGGAATTTTTCCTTTTTTTTTCTTTTTTTCCACGCCCGAGTGAGAGTTCACCGCAGCTGCGAGTGGATCAACAATCCGCGTCTGCGGGGAGAATCGGACGCCAACGCTAGCGAGACGGTGACAAACAAACGCCACTTGGCTTTTACTACGAGATGGCGAGCGCACGCTAATGCTAAAGTGGTTTTGGGGGAAAGTTGTTAAGCAGAAAAAACACTTGGCAATGATTTGGAACTCCAAAACAATACTTGCGTAAGACGAAAGGAACATTAAACTTATTTTTGTGAGAATGTGATGAATAAAATGGAGTTGTTTTCAAAATAGTGGTTTTTACATTGACCAAACACAGTCAGGACACTTTAAAAATACTTTTTAAATGGGTTACCAGTCATTAAGATGTAGGTGGATATTGTTAAAAGAATATATATCAAATAAATGTGGAGTGTGTGGTTAGGCTCAGGAGCAAAAAGTCAGAGGCCAATTTTAACGGTGACTCTTTGTTTGAGCAGGTGTTTGCACGCTTTTGTTCTTTTCCTTGGCTTCCTGCACGGAGCAAACATGCCGGACTTTGTTGACTGACTGTCACACCCGCGTGTCAATCATTAACTCCTTCTCTGCCAGCTTTAGACATCAAATGCTCATTTTTCAGAGAGTTAATTAGTCCTTAGTTTTGAGTGGTCATATGCGGTTAGATATGTGTGCTTACTGTAAAAACTGTACATCGTTAGAGTGACTGGTTCGTCAATGACCATCAATCGCAGCTGCCGTCATACTTTCTGGTTGGAAAAAAACCCCCCTCTAAAAATCCCCCAACCCAAGCCGCAGCTGCGCCATTGGCCGTCTATCAATCACGGTGTGCGTCTTCTGGAAGAGTCTGCCCAGTGGAGGCCGCGCCACATTTTTCAAGATCTCGAACTAACCATTTGCTAAAAAACAGCAATAACAATAACAACAACACTTTTGGTGAGAATTATTTAGTTTTTCAAAAGAAAATTTACATGAATACTTTGGGAAATCCAACCATTTCAAATTGGGAGCCTTGATGCGAGATCTTGATGTTTCATCACCCACTTTGTCTTATGGTGATATTTAACTTGCATCATGTTCTAACTTCAGCACTTCCTAATCGTTAGTGACTTCCCCCTCTGATCCACTTTCAATTTTCTATTCTGACTTGTCACTCGATAACGTCAACCATTCTCAACTATTGTTTTTGTCTGACTCATATAACCTCTGCCCCAGCCTTTGACTACATCCCGGTTTCAACAATGCAGAGGCAAACTGTTACTGTACATGTATAATGGGACTAGCTCATCTTTTTTATACATTCTGATGGCCAAGTGCCACTTTTAGACTTTGATTGACAGCTGGATATCAGCGGGAGGCGGCCAGCATTCTAAAACCGAGGCAGTGAAACCCGCCACCGCGCGGACGCCGCCATAGCCACCGCGGGTGTCGGGCCACGCCCCCGGTGGACTTGTTAGGCGCGGCCCAAAATAGGCGACCGGGCGTCCCAGCTCAAATAAGGAAGTGGCCACGCACCTGGAGGACGGGGCTGTTGTCAAAGTTGTAGGCGCTGGGGCGACCCTCCAGCGTGGAGAAGGCCACGTTGCCCCCCGTGAGCGGCGAGATGTCACTGAAGTCGTCGGTGCAGAGCGCTCGCCGCTCGTCCTCGCCGGTGCGGATGAAGCCGCGGTTGTTCTTGCCGTACGTCTTCTCGCAAGAGCCGCTGTAGTACGTGTACGGCGTCCAGGGGCCGTCCCGGCTGCCGCGCTTGTAGATGGCGAAGCTCTCGGGGCGACTGGTGTGGAACTTGAGGCGCACGTAGGTGATGTCGAAAGCCTTGCCTACAAGAGAAGGATAGCATATTTATGCTAACGTTAGGACATGTGAAGATAGCCATCGTCAATCAATTATTAGATGTTCAACCATTTCCAACCCTAATGCTAATGTGACATCACCAATTGTAAAAATAATGACATCATCCCATTCTACTTCAGGCCCCATGTGAACATCTGTTCCCCACCACCAGCGGCCATTTTGTGACATAGAGGACACGCATACCTGACGAGTGGGAGCAGGCCCAGTGTGTGCCAAGAATGTAAAGTGTAAACAGTGAGGGTCACCCAGGGGGGTCTCAAAATGAAACAGAAGGTGATTGGATACTTGGCTTTTATGACAGGAAGCTTGAATATGACATCATATTGTATGTGTGTGTGTGTGCTGCACATTTGCGAAGGAACAGTGTCGACTTGTTAAAAGAGTGTCAAAATGGCCCGGGGACCTTCTTCAACTATTGTGACGTGCGGACCCCCGACTGATCCCACTCCTCGTCCCTTAGGGGGGGGACAAGACAAGCCCTGACAAGAACTTTTTCTTCAAGAGACTAGCAGTCACATGGGGAGGGGGCGGGGCTTCGGAAAGACAGTGAGAGGCCCCGCGGGGGAGGGGAAAAGGACAACACTGGCCAATTATTCACCAAAGATTTCCGACGTCTTAGCTTAAGAGTTAAATTCTTGACATAGTCGTATGTCGAGACAATGGAGTTACTATGTGGTCAATGAAAAAGCAAATGTATTTTGTCCATTACCGTCAATGGCAGCTAATTAGTGTCAAGAGTCATTGCTCAATTGGTTAAGAGTCAGAAATGGAAATGTAGTCGAATGCTAAACACTGATCAAAATGAGAATCTTTTCAAAAATGTTTTTTTTCAGTAAAGTTTATAAAAATTAAATTAATCCTAAAAAAGTTGTCCAACTAATAATTGGTGAACAATGGGAAATTCTTCGGAAAGTTTATATTCTGGAATATCACACATGATTCATCAATAATCAAAATATTAAAATTGTGTTAAAAAATACTTTAAGCAGGATTTCACATTTTATTCCAGCCTGTTTCCAAACTTTGGAAAGAGGAGTTTCTGATAAGCATTCCTGGGAATGACTTCCAGGGAGGTATGGGATGAGTAGTGTGGGGGGAGGGGGGAGAGGTAGGTAGGTAGGGAGGGAAGGGGGAGAGGGTTGGAGGGGGGAGGGGGAGAAGGAAGGCTCAGCACGTGGGAGGGGCAGGGGGTGGGGGGCACCCAATGACCTCATCGCATTCCGAACAAATCAAAGAGCGCTTTGAGCGTCGGCGTGGGCGCCGGGCGGCGGACGCAGGTCAAAGGTCGGAGCGGCCGTCGGGTTAACAGTCGCCGATTGTTTGGGAGCCGTCGTGACACGGCGACAAGAGTTACGCACGGAAACTCTCGCCCTCCCTGCCTGTGACGCGCTTGGTAGCGGCCATCTTGGTTGGAAAGGCGTGGAGCCAAACGCAAGGCGCACTTTGATGTCCGTGTGTGAGAGACACGAGCGGCGAGCGTCGCCATTGGCCGACAGGAGATTAGCGAGTCATGTGACGGCCGCAGGTGCCGAGTTTGTGTGCTAATTCAAGAGACCACCAAGGAAGCGTTTCAGCCCCCGCGTGTCGGGAACAACCGTCAGTGACCTCGTTATCAATCCCGGCGGGACGGCGTCACCCCCCCACCGTTACACTCTTAACTCTTTCACTGCCATTGACAGTGATGGACGTCCAATTATGTGGCTGTACCTGATGTCAATTTAAATGATTAGATGATTAAAGATTGACATAACATTATAGTTTTCTTATGGAAAGATAATTGGACAGCTCTCATCATTTTGGTAAACTCACCAATTGTTCTGTGTGCATATGTGGAGGCCATCTTAGGTAGGGCGACCTTACCGATGACATCATAACATAATAACATGTTTATCTGAACGTCTCGCGATAGTAGTTGAAAGGTCAAGTCTGGGGGCAGTCGGGGGGCACGTGACGTTTCGTGCGTGAGATCTTTACTTCCTGCTTGTCTGTTGGCTGCCTTTGAAGTACTAATGCTATTGCATACTTCACCTCTAATTGTAACATGTGGTGGTCACAACTGGTCTAGACTGGTCCCAAACTAGTCTAGACGGGTCTTGACTAGTCTGGTCTAGTTTGGGAGAAGTGCAGATATGGTCAAACTTGAAATTTGTAACAGACGCAACAAACATTGGTCCCGAGGGGCCCCGGGAAGTTGTAAAAGTTTGCTCCTAGAAAACATCCCATAAGTGGCAAATGATGTGTTTGCCTGCGCACATCTGTAAAATGTGGAATGTGCATTAGGTTGTTATTAACTCAGTGGTAGCCATTGACAGCACTAAATGCCCAACATTCAAAATGAATTGGATGTCAATGGCATCTAAAAAGTTAACAGTAAGTAATAATTTTCTTATTTAATTAATGATTGTCTTATTCCTTTTTTAAATGTATTTTTCCCCAAAAATAACACAAAAGGTTGGGTTTTTTTAAACTATTTTTTAAGGACAGTTACTTTCTGGATAAAGTCGTTATCAATTGTTGTTAGGGGCAGTGAATGAGTTAATTTAAACACCTGGCGCAAGACATTCATGATGTCACAGGAAGTTGTCTGAGCAGCTTCCTGCGTTGACATCCAACACCTGCTCCCTACTCAGCTCTGATGTGTGTTTTGCTTTTTGAAGCTCATTTGCATATGTATAACCCGGCTGGAGCTAGTCATTTGTGGAATGTTGATCCTTCAAGTAACTTCCTGTCGTGTGGGAAGGAAAGTCAGTGTGGGAATTTTGGACAGAGGCAGCTGCTGCGCTTTTTGGCCGAGAGGGGAGATGTGAGAAGGACAAGCAGATGCATGCTGGGACATTTGATACCACACAGACAACAATGTGTGTTGTCATTGTGCTCATGGATATTATATACAGTCAGTCCCCCTCCTGTATGTTTTAACAATGTCAAGGTATTTGCTATTCACTCATCGGTGCTTCTGGCTTTTAGTATGATTACTAGGCCATAAAAAAAGCAGTCCAAAATTTTGACACACTACTTATCCTACTGTATGGTGAAGTATTCTGTTATCGCCATTGTAAAATGTACAGTAGTAATTGTCATACCCACATCTCTCCTGACTTCCTTCTTAGGTAAATGAAGTCATAATGCACTTGTTAAACTATTTATAGCTATTTGTAGCATACATTACGGCTAACTTTGGCACTCTCTCCATGGATTATGTGTTTATGTCCATATTCTGTCATTTCTTGTCATTTTTCCCAATGGGAAAACACTGTTTAGGACGACATATCTCACAATTCCTTTCAGAAAAACAGACGGGTGGACACGTGAATACGGCAAAATAGAAGATGCGGCGAGCATCACTTGTGTATTTAAAGCGTGACGTTCCAAATCCGAGAAGGAGGCGCGCCTCTTCCGTGAATGAGAGGTGGTCAGCTGAGCTTCCAGATGTTCATCATCACAATCCCACGCCCCCCCACCCACCAACCTCAACTCAGCCCCCCGAGGATTCAAGTTTACAGCAGCTGGCTGCTGGCTGACTTTTTCCCACACTGAAAAAGTAGTTAGCATCCACTGAGAAATTCCCCCGCGCCGCCGAAGCGCTTCCGCCTCGGGCGTCACGTGACCGTGACGGTCGCCACGGCGACGCCGGGACGAGCGAGCCGCATGAGCGCAGGCCCCGGGAATGCCGAGCTGAAATAGACAGACTTTTTTTAAACACCCCGAAAGACGAGAGCGCCCGAAAGACGGACGGTGGGATGGCCGCCGCCGCGCTGGTTCGGGGTCAAAGTTCTGCTGGCGCGAGAGCGCAGAGTACTCTTTACTGCGTTACTATGGAGACGTTGGCGGGAATGTTCAGACGGGCTACAAGAGGAACAGCACACGCACTTTTTGATCCTTTTAGCGGACATTTTATAATTAAACTTAACTCGCTGTCGGCCCTCAAAATGGATTTGACGTCAATCACTATCAATGGCAGCAAATGAGTTAACATGTAAATTGCCCATGAATTTAGATATACATACACACACATATATAAACATGATAAAATAACTGCATTCCTCACATTTAGGGATTCGATATGGTGAAGCAATATGATAGCTAGCGCTACACACCATAGCTTCTTGAAGAAGAATGCTAGCATGTTATTGGATGAAAGCAAGTTTATTCAAAAGTCAAATAGAAATTGATGATAGCAGGTGCTATTTTAAACTTAACAGCACATAAAATCAGATTTATTCATTTTATGGCCAGGAGTGGTTACTGGCTGCTCAAACTTTTAGTTTTGGTGTTTGCCAGACCCACTGCGTATGTGTAATAATTAAAACTGCTTAACTTAACAAGTTAACATTTTAACTCACAAGTAATTTAACACAATCAGTATTTTTTGTTATATATCAACATCCGAGAACCCAAAGCCCTATTTGAGGCTTACACAACATAAAACACTTCTATGAACTATCAGTGCATATACATATTACTATATACCATATGCTACCCTGCTATAAATAGCGTTACAAGTGCATTATGACTTTGTTTACCAGGGGGATAAACCTAAAAAGTGACTGGACAGGAAGATAAAAACTTAAGCCAGATTTAGGTATGACTTTTTTTTTACTGTGTATTCTACACCTGCAGTCAAAAGTTTTGAGACACTTCAGAATACAGTAGAAAGTGGGTCTCAAAACTGAATAGCCTGTATGATAATAATAAATAATATGAAGGGATTTATAAATTTATATTAAGTGATAATGTGTTTAAAAATGAGTTTACTGTCCTGTGGTGATGTACTCTGATTGAGTTAGACATATGGCGGCTATCACAATCATATGATTGATATCATAGCTTACCCAGGTGCAGGGTGAGGTTGATGGAGTTGGGGTACTGGACCCCGGCCAGCATGGTCTGGCTCTGCCACCAGGTGGTGTCAAGCTGGTTGTTGTAGTCGGTCAGGAAGGCGGCGCCGTGCTGGTTGCGGGGGTCGTGAGCGTCGCAGATGTGGCACGACTTGGTGACCCCGGTGGCCCCCGTCTGGACGCAGTACTCCTCGGGGGGGCTGCCACACGTGTCGGTGGCCACCACCGTCACGTTGAAAGCGGCGTTGACGAACTCCGGCATGCAGCGTTGAGCGCGACCCTGCTCGTCCGTACACTCGTCCATAGCCGCGCCGACGACAACCAGCAGCGCGGCCGCCAGGGCGACCACCAGGGGGGACCACCGCTGGGGAGTCGCCGCCGCCATGTCCGCAACGCTGGTGGGGAGGGGGGAATACGAACTCCGATGACTCGCTCCGAGCGGGCGAGAAAAAGTTCCGGGCGAGTCGCGAGCGAGTTGGGAGCAAAGTTAAAAGTTGTTGTGGCGAGTGGCGAACTTCGGGGTGGCTTCAGCGCTTTGTGTCCACCGCCATCGACTGACTGCGAACATTGCAGACTACACCCAGGCGGACCAGCGAGCTAGGAGGCGGGCGGGGCGCATGCGCATTACGCAGTCGACCACCGGGTAGGAGGGGGGCACTAAATGGGCGCGAACGACTCCTTAGTGAACCCTGAACTCTCTCGGAAATAATCAAAGTTTTTCCTTAACCTCAATTCGCCATTCAATCATTTGCAGTCGTACACGCTTTACTTATAACAATACGACATGCCACCAAAACAACTTGGTAAAAGTGTACGTGTTGTTAAGATACCAGGTTTGTCATCAGGCTAAGCTAACCAGCTAATTGGCGACGCATATGGTGGTCGTAGTATTAGGGTGTACTTTGCTGGGCCACAACCAATTTTCTTTGTAAAATACACAAGCACAAAACACAGTTCTCATCCCATTTCGTTTGAATAAAGCAGTCGGCAAGTAGTCTATTCAGTTGTTTAAATGAGTTAAGCAGCGTCTGGCTAATTCATAATAACATCTATTTCACAGTGTATGCAATAATTTAGTATTGAAAACAGCACTCTAAATTGGAGGATTGTGCAGACAATGGCAGCCAATGTAAGGGTAAACAAAGTCCTCATTCGTCCATCAAATGTTAAACGATAAAACGGCAAACACGTTACAGCTCAAATAGGAGAAAAACATGTATTAAAAGTTGTATGTCAAAGAAAACAACTACAAAAAATAGTTTCACAAGAATATCAAAATGTTAGTAACAATAGTTAATGAATTGTAGACTTAATATTCTTCCACTCATGTGCTTATGAGTGTTTTCATAAAATATGTGGCCTGAAGCTAAAAAAAATGATAAATCATTTATCACAGTGACGTAGCGTCCCCTGCAGAAAAGAACAAACGCTGCAGTCCAGTAGTAGTGCCTGTACTTGCAGCTCTTACACGGTAAGTGGCGACAAATATATATCTTTCCAGTCCATCAGGGACCCAACGAGCTTATGTGCAAGTTGAGATGATCAGGGAGGTGCGTTACCATGGTAATCAGGTTGGGTGTGGGTATGTTGTTGAGAAAAAAAGGAATTTGTACGTACCTGCGCATAGGCATGAGTAAGTGTCTGTGTGTCTATAAAGGTGTGTATACCTGTGAGTAACAGTGTGTCAAGCTGGTGAGCACCATTTGTGTTGTTAGTGTGTCATTTCCTGTCCAAGGAACTTGTGTTTGTGTCGTCTATCACATTTGCTATTACGTTTGGGCAAGTAGTGACTAGTAATGCGATTTACTTTCTACAGCACTCATTTAACTCAATGGCTCCCATTGACAGCACCACAGGTGCAATTCATTTTTACTGATTGGAGATTCCAAATGTGTTGTTTGGGATTCTCTATGAATGGCCTTCCAAAAAATGGTCATTCACTCAAATGTATTGCACATTTACATCAAAATGGTAGTTCTTAGGGTTCATTCATTCATCTTCAGGTTAAAAGATTGCCGGAGCCTATCCCAGCTGACTCCCGGAGAAATGAAGACAACACCCCAGAGTGGTCGCCAGTCTGCCATCGGCCCCACAAAGAGACAAACAACCATTTGCACTCACAATCATACACCACCACCACCGGGAATCAAACCCTCTCCAAGTCAGGCTAGTGAGCCAATGCACCATTAAACGGCTGTTTTTGGGGTTGGATTTTATGAAATAGATTTCTCCATAAAAACTCTGGTGTATTTGTGTTTTCGTTCTGGTGTTATTAGTGCAGACATATCAGTGAGTTGAAAATGGTGCATTGTAAAATCCAGAACAACGCCCAGCGTACTCATGCCAGCGCAGGCGTCTGTTTACGGTGCGTGTGTCAGTCGGGTCGGCGTGTCCCAACGTGTCACCGACACACACGTACATACGTTTTAAAAGCAGAGCGTGTGAGAATTTAGATTAGACGGCACGTCGCGAAGACTTCGACATGAGGATTTCAATCTGTGCCTTTTTCTTGGCGCTCAGTGTCGTAACGGCAACTGACAGTAAGTGATTTTTGTTTCCCCTCTCACTGTCACCACGACCTTTGACTTTTGAATTATATTTGCTCGGAATTGTGTTCTTGGCTCACGTGACCTCGTATAGGTCTTGCGTACCAGGCTTGGGTGCGTTTTGAACTGCTAGCATTCACAAAAACACGCATTCTTGAACTCACCGTTGGGTTCACATTATGGCCACTTGAAGGACATACATACTGACTGTAGTGTTCATAGTTTTGTACTATAAAAGTGAATGTGCTCTTGTCTTCTTTCAGGCTTAGCGAGCAGCGAATGTGACAAAACGGGAGTCACAGGAAAAAAGTGTGACCTTTGCCCTCAAGGTTGCTCCAGGTCAGAATCAAAGGAGTTTTTTTTCGCATAGAAAACCAACAGTTGTTCACTTGGCAGACTTTTGTTCATCTGCTTCTTTGCAGGCGTACTCGCCGACAGGCTCCTGGAGCTGCGTTATGTTTCTGTTACGGTCACAGCGACCAGTGTTCCCCTCAGTCGACGTACGGCGTCCAGAATATTTGGTCCACCTTTGACCATGGTAGCTGCCATTTGCTTGGCTTTTCTTAACAGGAACAGAGGTTAATGGGCATATTTTTTCCGCAGGGAAGGACGGATGGAAGGCGGCAACTTCTCGTGGCCTCACCCCCGTTGATGTCCATTCCCGTTGGTCTCCGAAGTACACTGATATGGAAGTGATCTCCAGTAACAGTCTGCCAATTTACCTGTACGCGCCAGGTAGGAACAAACCCAATTCTCCATACTCAGCCCAACCCCGAGTATTAAGCCAAACGCAACAAAAGAGCAAGGTGTATCTTAGAATTGCTTTCAATTTTGGAAATCTTAATCAATTAAAGCATTTGTACTAATACTACCAGGTAAAGTAAGATATATTATATTTGTACTAATACGACTTTAATCTTCGTCTTATTTTATTCTTTCTACATTTGGCCATAATACTCCATCGTAAGGTACCCGTTCTCCAGCTGGCTTTAAATTGACGTCTCCCACAGATTCCTTCCTGGGCAACAAGTTGCTGAGTTACGGGCAAAACTTTTCCTTCTCGTTGCGTCTGGACCGGGGGGTGCGACACCCGTCCGTCAGCGACGTCATTCTGGAAGGTTCCGGTCATCGGGTGGCGGCCTCGCTGGGCGACTTGCGTTCTATCGTTCCTTGCGGACAGAAGATCAACTACACATTCAGGTCAGAACTCTGCCTACTCAGTCTGGTTCTAGTTGCCGCAGGAACCTGTTGGGCAAAAGCGAGAACATTCCCAGCAAGTAGAAACAAACCAGGAATCCGTGGCGCTCACGTGGTTAGGTTATGACTGGCGGCATTCTCCAACTCTGGCGGCTTTTAAGTCTTATGTGCAATCCTCACTCATTGGATGCTATTTATGACACTAGACTGTTGTGTGTCTTTTTTGCATTTTTTCTATTTTCACCAGGTTTTTTTCTCCTTTCGTTCAATGTCTTCCTACCGATGTGTCACTCCATTTTGGGGCATTTTGGCGTCACTTCTTTTTTAACTCATTATTTACCACTCCCAAGCTTAATTATCCATCAATGACAGCCTTTGACTGACATATAATGACTAAAACTGAAAATATCCTTTTTTTGGGTATTTTTGTGAGGGGGGTTCAGTTTTGGAAAAAAAAATGCCAATATGTGCTGTTTTAACTTCCGGATTTTTCTCTGACATGGTGTATGTTATGATACTCAATAATATGCTATGCTAATCCTATGTCATGCTATTGCTATGCTTTGTTATGATAGTCAATAATATGCTAATGTATGTAATAAGTTGTGTTTTGGTTTCTCATGGCATCAGACTGGATGAACAACCAAGCAGTGGGTGGCGCCCTCACCTCACCCCGTTCCAGTTCCAGACGCTCCTCCAGAACCTGAGCGCCATCAAGATCCGAGCCACCTTTGGAGACAGCGGCAAGTGCCTACCGTCGGACCCCGGACCACGCGTTACCCATTGACCGTGTCTCCTCTTTAGGCCGGGGTTACCTGGACAACGTCAAACTGGTGTCGGCGCAGCGTGGGGACGGTGCCCCGGCCCACTGGGTGCGGACCTGTGTTTGTCCGCCGGGGTACCAGGGCGACTTTTGCCAACAATGCTCAGCCGGTCACAAAAGACGGACGGCGGCCCAGGGAGCGTTTAGCCCATGCGAGCCCTGTGCCTGTGGGGGTGGCGACTGTGACCCAAAGACGGGTGACTGCTATCCCGCCGATGAGACGCAGACGTGCTCGGGCGGCTTCTATTGGGACTTTTGGAGCCGATCCTGCGTGCCATGTCCCTGTCCCGACGGAGTGTCCTGCTCGCTGGCTCCCGGCTTGGCCCGGCCGCAGTGTCACACCTGTCCAATCGGAACCACAGGTGGGACACAAAGATGATCTCTCATCTGCCAAGGACAAATGGAAGTGAGCCCAAATGCCACCAAATCTCCAGAAAATGACCATGTTGCGTGTTCTCAGGCCTTCGCTGCGACCAGTGTCAAGAAGGTTTCTACGGCGGTGCCGGAGGGTGGCAGCCTTGTCGCCCCTGCCAGTGCAACGGCCACATTGACGTCCGGGTGGCGGGAAGCTGCGATCGCGTTAGCGGCGAATGCCTCAAGTGCGTCAACAACACAATGGGTAGCCGCTGTCAAGTATGTCTCCCCAACTTTTATCAGCACACTCAAGGAGACGCCTGCAGACGTGAGTATCCCGATGCCGCTCGCAACTCCGACACATTCTGGCCTTATAACCGCCTCAATACGAGCATTTGGTTTCGGTGGCGGGCGCAGCATGCGACTGCGATCGCCAGGGCGCTGAAACGGGCCAGTGCGACGACGCCGGTCGGTGCCGATGCAGACCGGGCTTCGAGGGTCCAAAGTGTCAGACGTCCCGAGAGTGTCCCGCCTGTTTTGACGCAGCTAAAGTCAAGGTTCGACCTCCCGTAGATCCTTTTTATCTGGCAAGGTCATTTGGGTCACTCGAGTTAATCACACGTGACTCTTAGGTGGAGGAGATGGCTTCCAAAGTTCAACAGTTGGAAGCACAGAATTCCCAGCTGGGAGGCGGAGTCAATAATGGGAACAATGCTGGCGTTGAGGCCGTGGTGAATGTGGCTGAAGCGCTGGTGGGGGACTTGGAGAATGACATGAAGAAGCTGGCAGGTCTGTTGCAATTCTCATCTTCAACACCCGATTCCAAAAATGATGTACAATATGTCTCGTTTGTGTTGTCTTACAGATCTAGAGAAGCAGGTGCAGGACAGTCTGGCGTCCATCAGTCGTACTCGACTGTCCGAAGAAGAGGAGGTCCAGAACATGGCCGACGCGACCGGCGACATCAAAGAGCGGCAGCGGACCTACTTGACAAAAGCGGATCAGCTTCAGGATTTGCTGGCGGACATGAAAGTCAAACTGGACAAGGCCAAGACGGGCCTTCGATCGGCTGTAAGAATTTGCACTGAAGTTCGCACTGTAGGACAGACTGAATGTAGGATGATTTTTGTCTTTTTTTTGCCAGGAATTACCGGCAGGAGATGCGCCCTCCGCTCCAAATCTTTTATCTACGTTGGCTCAGACGGCAACAGGCCTCGCAGATAAGTCAGTGTTCTGACGACACCCGTAAACATAGTTTTGCTCCGACAACTCTAATGGTTCAATCTGGATTGCACAGACATCAGACCAAGGCCACGGCGGTGGAAAGCAGCGCCAACCAGGCTCTGGGCGACTCCGAGAAAAGTCTGGCGCTGGTACAGAATCTACTCAACAGGGGACTCGACGTCAAAGATGTCATCGGAGGGGTCAAAAGCACGTAAGTTTTTTTTCGGCCTGGCGGCGTCCTCTTTGTTGATGACGAAATTTGGACGGCGCATTTCTTCAGGTACGACGGGATGGCGGCCCGGGTTAAGGGTTTGGAAACCCGGGCAGTCCCCGTGGGCGACGAGGCCAAGGAAGAGAGCAAGAAGGCTAACGACATGCTGGAAGACATTAGCAAGATGGCCAAAGAGATCCCGCCCCCTTTGACGGTGAGTCAAGTCAAAACAGGAAAATAGCCACGTGGTAGAGCATGGCATTGGCTTTTTTCAGAAGCAAACAGACGCCATGGTGGACAAGTTGGAGCTTCTAAGGAAAGCGGCGGACGGGAATGCGTTGGGCTTCACGGCGTTGCGGGACGACATACAGCGCGATACGGGCGACGCCCGGGACCTACTGGAACGAGGCAAGAATGCCATGAAGGTAGGAATTCGCAAAAGCTTCTAACATTATGGAAACAAGAGGCATCATATCATCTCTGCAGGACATAGACGCCCTGACGGGGCGAGTGGACGCCGCCCACGCCGACACTAAAGAGGCGCTACAGCGAATCAACAGCAATACCAACAAGTTGGATGGCGCTCTCGACACTTTGCAAGGTAAACGCTATATAGGTTTCTTCTTGAGCTGAGTGTGCTCATGTTTCAGTGCCATTGATGGTGCTAGACTTCCATTTTGGATTGGTCCAAATGCAGCCAGCACATTACATTTGTGCGCGAAACCTAAGAAAATGCCTACTATTTTTTTTGTCTAATCCTACTTATACATACTATGATCTGTACGTCTTGACCATCCACCGTCAGGCTTCGACCAGCAGATTGTCAGCAACCGAGCCAAGGCGGACGCCGCCATCAAGCGACTTCCCGCAATCAACGCCACCATCCAGCGAGCTGCCAAGAACAATGCAGAAACGCAGGCCGTGCTGGACGCCGTATCGGCCGACTCTGACGGAGCCATGACGTCCATCAACCGGCTGGAGAGCCTGATCCCCGGTCTGGAGGTATGTCTCTGCTAGCCTAGCATAGCATCGGGTGCTGGCCCTAGGTGTGGGGAGCTGAAAAAACGATAAACGCAACTTAAAAATGACAATATCTCCAACAGGGATCATTGAGGTCCATTCCGGCTCTGGGAAATGACGTAGGCAAGATGAGCGATGCCGCCAACGAGCTGCTGGCGAGGGCGGGAGACCTCGGCGCCGACGTTACTGACGAACTTGAAGATGCTAGGAATCTGGAAGCTTTAAATTCACAGGTGACAAGTCGGAGGGAGCAAGGGACATTACAGCAAAGACAGCATTTATAAATCAAAGCAACACTTTGGACACGCAGGTTGGAGATGCGGCGGCCGGGGCGCTCCAGAACGCCCGACGGGCCAGAGACGCCGCGGAAAAGATGCTGCAAGACCTCAACAGCAGGATGGCAAACATGAGTGAGTGACATTTGCTGTGGACGGTCCCACGGACGGCCTTCACGCGACCTTTACGCCTTGCCGAATCTCCCACGCAGGCCGACCGTCCACATTCGATCCGAGCCGCATTCAAGAGCTGGAGGACTCAATGGCGGAGGCCCGCGGGAACATTGAGACTTTCTTGAAGCCTCGCCTCAGGGACGCGGCGGAACGCGAGGCGGCGCAACGCCGCCAGCTGGCCATCCTGAACGGCGACATCGACACCATCTTGTGGGACATCGCTAATCTGGAGGACATCTTGAAGACGATACCCCCCGGGTGTTTCAACAGCCCCCCCCTCGAGCAAGCCTGAAGAAGCAGTGGCAAATCGCTCCGTCTCGCTTTCTTTTGCGGTTCTTCTGCTGCCGTCAGTATATAAATTATGCGCATCCGCTTCAGGTTTCTCACCCAAAGTGTTGCAAAAATGACATTTTTTTTTAGTCTGCAAAGATTGACAATAAGAGACTCCAAATCATTTGCCGTTTTTTTCTATTTAACTCTTCGGCTGCCATTGACGGCATTAGATGTCCAATCCATTTCAACTATAGGATTGAGTGATAACCAATTTGGACTAGAAATGAACCACTTTAATGCAAAAGTCAGCCATATTTTACTATTAAACTATATTGAGGGTGATTGGAGGTCTATCATCGTCAATAGGAAGTTAAATATGACCTTTTATATGACTATTTATGGAACTTCTAGATTAAAATGTACATAGGCACATTTTGCATGATTTGAGATAAATGGCATAAATTTAAAATAACAAAAAAAGTCCCACTTTGGCTTTTGTTGTGTTTTAATGACATTATTGTACAAAGAGATCGATGGATTCATTGATTCATTTCATGCACGAGCACAAGCAAAAACTGTGGACATGCTACACAACAAGAACCATACGCAGTCCCAAAAATCTGCAAAATCCAGTGTGTGTAGGACAAAAATATTGTTTTGCTTTTTTTTTTTTTTTGGGGGGGGGGGGGTAGGAATAAATAATTGGCGCTTTTTAAAACTGCTTACTTAGAACCAATTCTAACTTTTTTTATGAATCGGTCACAGTTGGATTTTTCCAATTCGAACGGCTGTCGATTTGGTGGATTTTCAGGTTTGGAAATCTGCCGACTCCTGATTGGATGAGATCCAGGAAGTGAAGCTAAAGTGTAGCCATTATTACGTATCAAAAATGTCACGGTTCACACTTTACACCAGATTTGCGGTTGTTTTGAGTACTCATGTTAACGGCTGGCTTTTCAATTTTTATATCAATTTGGACTACAACACGACAGGTGGCAGCACTGAGCACAACTCCATCAAACAAGCGGAAAAAAATGGTACCAGACTAAAATTTGAAACAAATCTAAATAAGCAGCTCACAAAAGTTAACTAACAGCTAGTAAGAACATGGCTAGCCAGAGAAAGGGAATCCAAACTTAAGCTTTGTCTTCGTACACTTAAAAAAGATAAATAGAAACCAATTATGCAGAATTTGGGAAGTTGACCTTAATGCTTTCATGCATGAATTATTATTTTTGAATCCTTGGAGAGCACTCATCCAACTCACTGGCTGTCAATGACTTAGCAAGATGTCCAATGCATTGGACTATAAAGGACCAATATACTTTTGTACACCCCGCCCTCCCAGTCAAAATGGCTTTGACATCCATTCATTTAACGCTGATGAATTTTAACATCGAATCGATTTGAAACATTTTAATAGTGGCGTTTTAATCATAGCAATAGTAATATTGAGCAACACTGTCCTGGTCGAGTCCTAACAGTAACAACCAACCCTGTTCTCCCCCATGCTAACTTGTATTCCGGATTTCAAGAAATGTCGTATTATGGAGTGCGGATGGGTGTTGTTATTATGCTGCGTTCAGATCGGCCACATTTTTGCCCTTTTTAAATGATTTCTTTTTCCCAAATCCTTTTCTGTGCAAATAAGAGGTCACAATGTAACTAGAATGAAGTCCCACACTGTAATATGACCTAAAAGTAAAGATTGTAATATTACGACGACAACATCATACATTGTCATTTTCCAGGGATTAAAGTCATAATATTAAAATGATTGAAATTCCAATTTTGCAATTATTGGATGTTGTTTGCGTTGACTTTGACCGCCCAAAATTCAGCACAAAAAGCTCATTTCGATGGCAAAACGCGGGCGCTCTGAACGCAGTATTAAACGCAAATGACACTTAGCGTAGATCTATCCTGAGGCATTGATGTAGAGTTGAGTGTCCAGGATGTAGTCGATGACGGGCTGGCAAAGGTAGTCCACCACGTGGCCGTCTCCGTGCTGCAGCGCCAACCTGCCGGAGGGCGACAACAAGGCGCGCCACACGTCAACGCCTCGCCGTCTTATTTTCCGGCCCGGACGCACTCACCTGCTCTTGGTGGAGCTGACTTGCGTCATGGGATGGCTGCGGTCGTCCTCCACCACCAGAATGTTGTCCTGGGGGCCACCAAGATAAGAAGTTAGCCAGAGAAAAAACACTCCAGAGGAGAAATAAAGAAAGCAGAACAACCCGGTGTTTGCGCAGAACCGCCGACTGCTTCATGATGCGCTCGGTGTCGGCTCCGTCACGAGGTACCACCACGATGCCGAAATCGCCCACGATCACCCCCATCTGCAAAACAAAGATTTTGTTCATGAACAGCTCCATTCCATTTTTCACAAGAGTCACATTTAACTTTTTCAGTCATAATAATAGAAGGCATTTTAATCAATAAACTAATTGGCACTGATAGAAAACTTTTTTTTCCAAATGAACTAATTAGAGACCAAAAAAACATTAACCACTCTATTAATTTGTCAAATTCCTACAACAGTCAAACTAAGAAAAAAAGGACAAGACGAAAATGACGAGCGAGGTAAAAGAGGAATGAGAGGGGGGCGGGAATGCTTACATCACTGTCCTTCCATAGGCCAGGGATGCAGAAGGATTCCAGGAGGTCACTTCCACACAAGAGCAAGATGCGCAACTCTACACACCCCAACGAGCGGGGTTGAAGGGGGGGGGGGGGGATTCGGGTTTTGGAAAGGAAAGATAGGCGGCCTCAGTAAACCAGTAAACGTTTACTAGACCAAAACAAACAGGAGGGAGCGCGCACAAAGCGCCGAGAGCGTCGCTCACCGATCTCCTCGTACGTCATGGCCGGTCCCAAGTTGGCGTTTTCATCTAGTGCGAGAAAGCCGGCCGTCATTGAGACGTGCGGAAGAACGGCGGTGGCGACGGCAAGCGCGCTCGCTGACTCACCGATGAAGGCGAAGCGTTCCATGTGAGGGCGCATGCAGCAAACTTTGCCCAAACTCTCGCTCAGCTTGCCCCAAAGTTTGACTGACAGGTGCAAGTTGACGTTCATCATTGTCGTTGTCGGGGGGGGCGAGCTAGTGTACTTACCGGAAGTGGCCTTGTGGTTCAAATTATTGAGGTTCTGATAAGCCGGCGGCGCCCGGGTCTGCGGCTGGCCGATGACGGGGGTCGACGACGGCGTGTTGACGTTGGACAAAATGCAGCCTGTCACTCTCTGAGAAAAGAAAAAACAGAACAGTAAACATAATTGAGACATTGTTTTAAAAATACAGTTACATTTTTCTTTAAATAAAGATGAATTATATAATTTTAAAAAACTATAAAATATGTGCTCATGGGAGAGAATCTGGAGCAGCTTTAAGTCAATATTGACAATTACAACCTCCAGATGTCCAATTCTTTGGGACATGGAGGGTTTGGCGGCCAATGAACATCCTTGCTTTTAAGCTCCACCTACCTTCATGAGGTCTCGGTGGTGCTCCAGGACGCTGCAGGTGGTCTGCCAGGTGTCCTGGTAACACTCCCAGGGGTCCACCCTGCGTCCACGGCCCAGGCTTTAGAGCGGGCGGGCCACGGGGCGTGTCACGTGACTCACCTGATCCAATCGGACGACTGCACGGCCAACTGGCACATGGTCAGACGGTGTCTGCTGGACACCAGACCCTACGGGAGGCAGCAATCGGGGGCAAACGAAATGATAACTAGAGGCTTTTTTCAATGGCAGTGAATGAGTTAAAAGACGGGATTGAACTCACGGCTTTCCCGTACGAGTCGTGCACCGGTGAAATGATCCCGCCGATCACGATGAAGCGTCCTGTTTTGTTCAGGAAATCCCTGGCTTTTTCTGCACAGACACAAAAAAAATAATTGGGATATACGAGCAAAAAAAAAATCACTTTGTTGTGTTGAACACGGACAATAGCGCCCCTGGCGGTGTTCTATATAATTTACTGGGCAACTCACTAGTTTTTGAGGTCACTTTTGGTATTTCGTTCCAAATTCGCGTTTGATGCCAGTGACGGCAATAGACGTCTTTCGCAGTCAATGATTCTTGCTTATAATTCAAGTGTGACTAGAAAAAAACGCGACCCTTTATGGAATAAACGCTACGGAAAATGAATGAATGTATTAAATTAAAGGCGATTTCGATGTTGCGCCCATGTTGTTGTTGAGGGCCGCGCAGCCTTGACAGCGACGATGACGCGTTCAAAGACGCAAGCTTGCCACGGACGTTTCGGCTTCCAGAAGCTTCGTTCATTCTTTCAGCACCGGACAGCGCCGATTTGATCGCGGCCGAACCAAAACGAAGCAATGACGTCACAGCCTCACCGAACATATGAATGTGTCCCTTGGTGATGGGATTGAAGCTACCGCACGACAGCAGGATCACGTGACTTTTGCTGGTTTCTGGCATGGTTCCTCGATGGCCGGTTCCGGTTCGGCGATGCTCGAAGCTGGGAGTGCCTGGAGAAGCGAAGGGAGGATTCGGTGAGAGGCGATCGCCGAGTCTGCGGCAGGATGGATGCTGGAGGAAATGGCGTCACCACTTCAAACGGGGGCATGCTGGTCACGTGATCGGGAGGTGTCCCCATTTGTTTTGGTTTGGCTTTTTTGCCCCCCATTCGAATTAGAACACAAAACGCAACTGGATGGTAGGTAGTATTCTAATCAAAATGAATTGGACGTACAATAAAGTTGGACATGTTTAAAAAAAGAAAACGTTTTTAATCAAATTAAGAGCATCATAATGAACATAATTGTAGGTTTATTTTTAAGATGTTTAAAAACAGAAATGAAAAGGATATATGCTGTTTTGTATGTGTAAAATTGACGACAGATGTCCAAATCCTTTAAACTGTGAGGACTGGCTCGTCCATACTTTTATGATTAATTGCAAATTAACTGTCATATAAAATGGGACTACTAATTTGCATTTAATCACAAATTAACTCATTAATTTCATCACTGCCTGACACTCAGTCAATGTGTATTGGACGTCCACCACTGTCAATGGCAGCTAATTAGCAAAAAGCGTTGAAAATGTGCAGGTTATCTGTTTAAAAGGAGTCACTATTAAAAATTGACGAATTTCTGGAAACTTGGGAATTTGGGAATTAAAAAAAACGTTTTTTTATGTATATTCTAGTACGTTTTTGTTATACAGTTTAATGTGTGCCTTGTCACTGATCAACTGACCTGACTTTTCAGTGCCCACCCACACAGTCACCTTGCTTTCACGCAGGCATTGAGCCGAATCTTTCCGAAACGTACCGAACATCTCTCCCTACCCTTCGACATGAAAGGCTACATTCCTCTTAAATAAGGGGCATAGTTTGACGTGCATTCTACGCAAGTGACGCTGAAGGATCAGAGTATCAACCAGGAGTCGCTCAATGTAACATACGCTCGTTATTTAATGCCTTTGTGTTGGATATTTCCGAATACACCGAAGTGTGCCGAGTTGCTTCCGAAATATGCCGAAGATGCCAGACCGGCCGACAGGAAGCAACAATATGGCGGCGTTAGCAGCGTTAGCCCGTGAGCTCGTCGTGGCTTGAAAGCGGGCGAGCCGTCAATATGAGCCTCTGTGCGCACTTTTTACGGTAGGTTGCGCAAGCCACCGGACACGACATGACGGGCGTCATAAAGCGACATTTGAAGCTCGGCTTGCTGTAGTTTTCGTGGCGTGCTTGGGATAAAACGAGCGCGGCTAGCCAGCTTCGTTCGTCAACAACACATTCGATGCCGCCTGTCATCATCAAACTGGCCAGCTATGTGCCTACAATGGCATCGTTAAAGTACGCCTTCAACTTCACCTACACCTCAATTTGAAAGTTTGCTTTTGTATTTTCATTTTCAAGCCCTTCTCTTTCTCCCCTGTCAGTTTTCACTGGTCCATTGCAGTTACGTAGCTTTAGCATGTTGCTAACTCGTGCGTTGTGGTACGCGGTTGTGTGACGTCACGCGTGTGCATTGCTACCGCGATCGTGGTACTATTGCGGCGACTCGAGCCAATTCGGACGCCGCCAGACGCTTTTTGAGCTTGATGATGACGTGCGGCAGCTGACGTCACCAGCCGATGACGTGCGTTGTCTCTAACCTGTTCTTTTCTCTTGTGTTGGCGAGCAGACAGGCAGAGGCCCTGAAGGCGGACATGACAGGTGAGCGAGCATCTCTACCTCGTCCGAGATAGCATTTGACCTTCATTTTCAAGTGACTTTAAGGACAGGCGCTAGAAAAGTTGCGTTTTGGCTTGGGTTCTGTTACCATGACAACGGAATGAATGCAATTTCTCGCGATTTGCATCCGTTCAAACACCAATCAAGTGACCGGCACCAGATGTGTGATTTAAAAAAAATATATAAGGAATGTAATAACCACATATTTGTAGGTGATGAAAGAATACAAAATGATGTAAATGTGGTCGGAATATCGTTTTGAAACAAAATCATACTCCAATGTGTAAATAAGGTATCAGAACTTGATTGAAGAAAATCATGTATTTGAAATTCTGAGTATAGCTGGTTGATCATTTTGGATGGACTAAGCAGATAAGAGACTAACACTGAAGCCTTTGCGTGGGTGGCGCAGATTCCAAGCTGGCGCCGGCCGAGGCGTGGACGTCCCGCCAGGCCCTGCAAGACTTGTACCAGAAGATGCTGGTCACTGATCTGGAGTACGCCCTGGACAAGAAGGTGGAGCAGGATCTGTAAGCTCCGCCCCGCCCTGGCACGCCTCCCCGACCGAGTGTCTACGTCCGAGTTGCGTCACCGCCGTGCGTGCCTTTGTCTTTCCAGGTGGAACCACGCCTTCAAGAATCAGATCACAACCTTACAGAGCCAGGCCAAGAACCGGGCCAACCCCAACCGCAGTGAGGTGCAAGCTAACCTGTCCTTGTTCCTGGAGGCGGCCAGCGGCTTTTACACCCAGGTGAGCTGCCAGACCTAAATAATGGATGATGGCTAGCTGTCCAATTCTGGGATGTCAAACACATACTTTGTAATTATGTTGAGTCTGTTATGTGTCCTGACCAATGAACACCGCCTTTTCTTTGTACATATTTTTTTATGTATATTTTTAATTAAAATGTCTTTACATAACAAATAAATATGTAGTTGTAGCAACATACAACGTACATGATTTCATTTTTCCGGGCCCAACGAAATGATGTGGCAGGCCCCACTTGGCCCCCGGGCCTTGAGTTAGACACCCCTATGGTATCACATGCAATGGCGCTTCACGTGACCCCCGTCTGCCCGCCCGCAGCTGTTGCAGGAGCTGTGCAGCGTCTTCAACGTGGACTTGCCCTGTCGCGTCAAGTCTTCACGACTGGGCGTCATCGGCAATAGACAGAACGGCGGCGACGGCGCCATCGTGACGCCGCAGCCCAGCTCGTGCTCGTACATCTGCCAGCACTGCCTGGTGCACCTCGGCGACATCGGTGAGGAAGAGCCGGCCGTAAGCCCCGCCCCTTCTGACCCCGTCTCATTGCTTACAGCACGCTACCGCAACCAGACCAGCCAGGCCGAGTCCTACTACCGGCACGCCGCCCAGCTGGTCCCGTCCAACGGTGAGTTTGGGGAGGCCGACACGCGTTTGGGAGTCGGGTGGCAAAGTGTGCCAAATCTCGGCGTCTTTCAGGTCAGCCGTACAACCAGCTGGCCATCCTGGCGTCCTCCAAAGGAGACCACCTGACCACCATCTTCTACTACTGCCGTAGCATTGCCGTCAAGTTCCCCTTCCCCGCTGCATCCACCAACCTGCAGAAGGCGCTGTCCAAGGCGCTGGAGAGGTAAGCGTTGCTGTTGGTTACATATTCCAATCCCTTACTTCAAATCTATTTCTTAGTTTTTTGGTAACTTGCACATGATTTCGGTTAAAATAAGTATTAAAAATTCATTAAAATATTTATTTTGGTAATATTTTTTTATATTCTGAGTTTCTAAAATAAAGGCATAAATTCATTGGCTGCCATTGACAGGGAATGAAGCAAAAGTCAATCGGACGTCTACTAGTGATGAATTCCTTTCAATTCCCAGCGGGAAGATGATTAATCTGACATCAAAGTCCATTTTGTGACCACCTGCTTTTTTGTCGTTGCTTAGCCGCGAGGAGACCAGAGGCAAGTGGAGCGTGTCGGACTTCATCAAGGCTTTCATCAAGTTCCACGGCCACGTTTACCTGAGCAAAAGCATGGAGCAATTGGACGCTCTCAGGGAACGTCTGGAGGAGCAATTTCAGGTAGGCCCCGCCTCCTCCCACGTGGACCCGGCTGACGCACGCACGTACGCGCGCGCTCTTGCACAGAGGCTGATCCTGCAGAAGGCCTTCAGCTCTCAGCAGCTGGTGCACATCACCGTCATCAACCTGTTTGAGCTGCACCACCTGCGCGAGACGCCGTCTGACGGACAGCGAGCCGTCAGCTGGTTCCAGCTCCTCGGACTTTTTAGTAAGAGGGGGGGATTCTCATTGGCTATTAAGGGGGTGGCGTCATATTACAGTTTTTACTCCATCCTAGAAGGATCTTAAATAACTGTTTTGTCCGGAACTATTTTCTCTTCAGTGTCCTTCCTGGGGCTCATGTGCAGCCGGGTCCTACTCAACAAGAACTGCGGCGAAGAAGAGGAAGACGCGGCGGGCGAGTGTCCCCTGCCGGCCATCAAAGTCTCTCTGGACTGGATGCGTTTGAAGCCCGGTGTTTTCCGCGAGGCCGCCGTGGATCAGAGGCAGCAGTGAGTCATCTGGTGCATGCATACCCAGCGGGTGGCCTTCCGTTGTCCGCCGCTCACGTCTTACTGTCCCTCAGCGTCTGGCCGTGGCTGGTGTCTATCCTCAATAGCTTCCAGCCCAAAGAGCAGCACGTGTCCTCGTCCTCAGGTACCCACTTGTTTGTTTGTTTTTTTTAAACGACAACTCCCCATTAATGACAAATTGCTTCCTCTTTTGTGGGAGGTCGTTGAGAATATTCCACTCGAGTCTTTGAAACGTCCAATTCACAACGGCTGACTTTTGTCGTTTAGCCACGCCGCTGCCGGAAGAGTTTGAGCTTCAAGGCTTCCTCGCTCTCCGCCCGGCTCTCAGGTCAGCCCTCGCCCGTCATCGTACGCCCTCGCCCGCCATCGCCTCACCGACCGACCATTTGGCTATTTCAGGTCCGTGGACTTCACCAAAGGTCACCGGGGCGTCCCGGTGGACCGCGATGCGCTTCTGCTGCGCACGCGTCACCAGAGGTTGGTGGCGCTGGGAAAGTGGATCGCCGACAACCAGCCGGGGTGAGGCTCGTTGATCCCCCGTCCCCCCTTGGTGTGGCCGCGACGCCTCCCCACCTGACGCCCGAGCCGGCCGGCCTCCGTCCCTCCCGCAGGCTCATCCAGTGTCGCTCGGGCGAGGACGGCCTGCTCCTCTTCCTCAGCGACATTCCCGAGCGGGCCATCGAAGAGCCGGAGGAGACGGATCCCTGCGTGCTGCAGGAGGCGTCCAACGGCGAGCAGGCGGCGGCCGGCCTCAAGTCGGTGCTGTCGGCCGGAAAGCCCCCGGGCTCCTGGCCGGACGGCGCCGAGCGGCCCGTGGTCACCTTCAAGGAAAACATCAAACCCCGGGAGCCCGTCCGCGCCGCTCCCCCCAAGGACGGCATGAAGGAGCGACGCGACTTTGCCAAAGGCAACAACGGCATGGCGCTCAAAATTGAGCCCAAGAGAGACGGAAAGCGCAAGTGCGAAACCAAGAAAGCCGTTCAGGAGAAAGTTCCCGACGCCGGCAAGCAGGTCCGTTGACGTGACCACCATTGGTGTGGTGGTGTTTTTGTCTTCTTGTGGTCACCCTCCCCCTTTTGGTGTTTATTTGCCCAGGTGAAAAGTCAAAGCGAAATGAGGAAGACGCCGGTGTCCGAAGCCAAGAAGGCTCCGGCCACTCCCACTCAAGCGCCCGCCTGCTCTTCCCAGTTTATCCCAATTCACCATCCCGGCGCCTTTCCTCCGCTGCCAAGTCGTCCTGGTACGGAATCCGGGGGCGGGACCATACCACATCTCAACTCGCAATGGAAAAAAAAATGACATTGGCCCTTTCCATCGTATAGGAGGATCAGGTCATATTTCCAAAGAATGCTTGGCTTGACGTCTGGTTTGTTTGTACTCCCCCTCCCAGGCTTCCCCCCGTCGGCTTTCGTCATCCCTCCCCCGGTGGCGTTCCCGGGCCTGCAGGTGAACCCGGGCTTCGCCTTCTCGGCCAGCGTTTCGGTGGCGGCGCCCTTCCTGCAGGCGGCGGCGGCGGCCGGCTCGCAGGTGGCCGGCGGGGGGAAGCCGTCCCACATCCCGTACAGTCAGCAGAGGCCCTCGGGACCCGGTTCCTCGGCTCCGGGCCCGCCGCCGCCGTCTAGTCAGCTGCAGGTGACGTCGCCCGGCAAGCCCGTTCAGCAGGTGGCCGTGGCCAAGAGTCCGCCCCACTTGCAGCAGGTCTGTCGAGTTGGTTTATTTGCCATTTTTGAGGTTGAATCTTTTTTACCCAATATGCATCTTGATTGGATACAAGGAGTGATCTGAGGCCTGTTTCTTTTCTAGGCTTTCCTGCAGGATCCTCAGCTGTGGAGTCCAAATCAGGCAGCGGCGCTGCAGAAGCTTCCGGCCTCGCTTCAGATGTCGCTCAAGCCGCAGAGCTTCTACATGTCGCCTCAGGACGCCCACAAAGCGTACGAGCAGCAGATGGACAAGAAGATGAAGTTCCCGGCCTACTGGGACCCCAACTTCCGCATGGCGGACGAGCGAATGAAAAGGGCTCCGCTGCCCGGGGAGCAGGACCCCGCCGGGCTCAGGGGAATGCCATTTGAGGTGAGCAAAAAGTCTTAATATCACTTACTACAAACAAGCTTTCTTGGAAAAATCACCACAGTATATATTGGCCATTTTATTATACTGCGGTGTGTATGTTTTTTTTTTTTTGACGACAATGACACATCCAACCATGTCTGACGAGTGGATGTCTAATCCATGTGGCAGCCAATGAACATGAATTAGATGCACAATCTTATTCATATATAGAAACAGACATTTTAGACTGCAAAACCAGTGATGCATGTAAGCTAACATGCTAAAGTTAGCATCGCAAACAAGCTAAAATATTGGGAAGTGTGGGGAAAAGTTGAATGTTAAATTGCCTTTTTTGTCAATGTGTACGTCACGTGAGCGCAAAGGAGCGATGAACAAAAACAACAACGGCGCTTTTCAACTCGGGACCTGGCTAACTTCTTGCTTTGACTTTGTTAGCTTGGCGCTGTTTTGTGCCCTGGATCCCACTTTTTGTCCCGCTTTGTTTCCCTTCTCCTCTTTCCCTCTTTCCTTCTTTCTTGCCTCCTTTTTTTTCTTTCTCTTCTTCCATCTTTCCTCCCCTCCTGCTGTTCAGGAGCCCAAAAGCTCGCCTCTCCTTCCTCCCGACCTGTTAAAATCTCTGGCCGAACTGGAGGAAGAGGACGAGCTGCTCTTTTCTAAGCCTCCCGATTTCTTCCGGGTTCTGTCCGCTCCTCTTAGCTCGCTTCCCGGACCCAACATGTTTGTATGTCGTCTCTCTTTCCCGTTGCCGCCGGCGCTCCTCACCGTCGTGCTTCACCTTTTTTTTTTTTTTTGCTTTTTTATCTCCCCCTTCCAGCTACCCAATCCCAGCAGACAACCCGACGGCATTCCCGAGGCGCTCGGCCAATCGGCTTCGCTACTCCCCGTGCAGGTTAGCTCCGGATCCGTCACCACCGCCGCGTGGAATAGAATATTTATTGTTTGCCATTTTAAAATTGAAACAAAAATACAAAAAAGATAATTTTTTTGTCTGTGCAGGAGTACAACCAGAACAGCATTTTTAGTCAGGCGTACGGCAAGAACCTGTCGTCCGCCTCCAAGTCGGACGCTCCCGTCATGCACCAGGAGACCTCCTTGTACTCCCTGTTCGAGTGGACGCCGTGGTCGCCCTCGCTGCCCGCCAGCTCAGGTGAGTGTCGTTCGGAGGTCCACGGATGTCGGCACCACCGGCGGGCCATTCATCGCCCGCTTTGCCGTCAAGCAGATCACTCCACGCCGGCCAGCCAGTCGCCTCACTCGTCCAACCCGAGCAGCCTGCCGTCCTCGCCGCCCACGCACAATCACGCCAGCGCTCCCTTCTCCAACTTCGGGCCCATCGGCACGCCGGATAGTCGCGAGCGCAGACCGGTGGACCGCTGGAAGACCGAAAAAACAGGTGCTCTTTTGCTAGTTAGTTGATGTTTTGCCACTATAGCCTACCCTATTACATTCATTCATTGAATACCTGGGCCGCCACTTTGTAAACAAAGGATTCCCCCCAAATAGATAGAATGTTCAATTCCTGTCCATTGGGTGTTTCCACTATCCTATCTCTCATGCTAAGAGCACATTCAGTCTCATACCTCTACTCTCAAATGCCTGCCTCTAGGTACAAAAAACATCATTTGTGTATAAAGTACACCTCTACTTACAAAATTTTCAAGTTACGCAAAAAGTTATGGAACCAATTTATTTAGTAAGTTAAAGTACAATTCAATCCAATCAAATGTATTTGATTTCAACCTTAACTTTTTGTGTCGTCTCAGGCGCCGTGAGCAGCGGCCTGGGCTTGGACTACCTGCCGGCCGCCGTCTCGGACGCCGGCTGGCACCAACCCCAGCCCGGCGGCAGCTCCTGGACCAATCAGGAGTCTCCTATGGAAGAGTCGTCCTCCAGCGTGCTGCTGGACAGCTTCAAGGTAAGCCAGGCGCAGCGGCCAGGCCGCCACGGCACCCCCGGCTCACTTGGGGCGCACGCCTGCTTTTTTGCGCGCAGTCCATCTGGTCGAGCTCCATGATGCAGCCCGGCCCGTCGGCGCTGGAGCAGCTCCTGTTGCAGCAGAAGCAAAAACAACAACGGGGCCACGGTAGCGTCAACCCACCGCACTGATGGGCCGCTGCGGCCGCCAACATTTAACCCACGCCAGCCACCGTTGATGCGCGGCAGACGCCGGCGGGAGGGGGGGGAACGACGCCCCCGACGAGGCTCAGCCCGAGGCCTCCCGCGCCCGGGAACGGCCGGATACCCGCCGCGGCGGAAAACAACCGCCCCTGGCAAAACACAAACACACACACACGCATACACATACAACAAAAGCACAGGCAGAACACGTTAGTCTGCGACGGACGTCCTCCCGGGCTTTTCGACAAGCGTCTCTTAGCGACAACGCGGGGGAGGGTGGTGACGGGGGCCCCCCCGCCAAGGCCGGGCCACCCGGAGCTGCGATTCTGCGCTCACTTCTTCTACGGACGCGTAATTGGCGGAGGGAGGGAACGAAATGGTCTCGTTAGTGATCTGGTCGTCTTTTAGCCCGACGACCGCTGTATTAAACTCGCTCGCTCGCTTATTACTCGCGTTAACTTTTCCGCCGTCCTTTCTCCAACGGACGGAAAGTCGTACGGACCGGGACATTTTTAACGTCGCCGCGCTTTTTAAGCTCGGCGGCCGCTTAACTTTTAACCGTTGGCGGCGTCGGGAGAAAAACGAGCGGAGGGGGGGTGCGTGTGGTGGCCAAGCCGGAGTTCCACGCCCTCCCCGGTGCACGCGGTTAAGAGGAAACGCCGACCGACCGCCTGCCCGAATGAACCTTTAATCTATATTAGTCATGTGATGAAGTTTCTGCTCCTTTTTTCTCCTTGCTGCCAATAAATTGGAAATCATGCTAACTTTGGAGTTAAGTCTGCTGCTTACACACACACACACACACAGAGAACAACAAGCACAGCCATATAATGGTTCACTCTTGTTTAATCATTAGCTAACATTAACAGTGAAAAGTACTGCGCTGGAGTTTAACTGTTTTGTAATGACCACACAGTAACGTAGTAGAACTATTAGCATTCACAAACGCTCCAAATGAGCAACAACATCCTCTTAACAACTTTAATGTCCTTTGTATACATTACATCAATTAATTCAATAGCTCCCATTGACAACATTATACCAATTGAAATTAATTAATACTTAAAATTTCCACTTTTTAGTCCATTGACTCTCAGGGTAAAATGCAAATTCAGATGTTATTTGGTGGGGTTTTTTGTTTATTTTTTTTACTGCTCTGATTGCAAACGCAGGAATGTGCTTAGGCTCTGTTTATTTGATTTGTTTTTGCTTAGTTCATGTCATTTTTCACTTCTCGAGGAGGAAAAAAAAGACGGCTTGACACTTGTAAACCCTCGCTTGAATGCAAATTCTACTGGCATCCATCCAGTTGGAACTTGAATGCGGTCTACGTTTCCGCTCCAGCGTCCACCTTTCTAGGCCAACCCCCGGAAGTGATGTCAACGTGCTTCTCTCACACTTTGTTTGGCGGACACGCACGAAGATGTTGCTGCTGTTGGCGTGCGTGTTCCTGCTTGCGTTTTTGCTCGTCAGCCGACGTCGAAAAAGGTGAGCATGAGCAACATGGTGGCCTGGCGTCGTTGCATTCCGCATTCCATCAATCTGGCTTTTTTACTTAGTTTTTTTGTTCAAATGTGACGTGGCGGGAGTGACGTCAGAGTTGGAACTGGGCTTGACGTCATGGTTCGGACGAGTCGTGCAAATTGACGGACGGACAAAACGGCGCCGTCAATTTTACTTTTGTTTGTGATTGTGAAATCACCTCCATAAATCTCAGAGAAAAAGTTCATTGTTTCCTGCAACGCTCCTGCCATAGACAGCATTGGACGTCTATCGCTGTCAATGGCAGGCAATGAGTCGTGGAAAACGTTAGAATAGGAGAAAATGTTTTTTTTCTAAGGCGATGCGTTCTCGCTCTTATCCAAAATACACGCATTACTTGTACTTGAGTAGTTTTATTACATTGTTTTTCGTCTAAGGTTGTGTTTATGTGAC